>NW_026623292.1:517306-568885 GCF_030028575.1 Malurus melanocephalus
CTGTTTCCGGCGCGCGGGGCCGGCGCAGGCGCAGTGGCGCGGCCGAGCGCCGCGGGTGTTGTGCCGGGTCCCGCCGCCTCCCGCGCGCCCCGCCGGGGCGGCACTGCTCGTGAGGGCGCGCCCCCTGCCCGGCGCTCGGCGGCGGCCTGGGGAGAGGGGGGAGGCGGGAGAGACTGTCCAGCAGGTACCGTCGCCGGGACGGGCCGCGTCACCGCCGGGTCGGGCCGCATCTCCACCGGGTCGTGGGGGAATGTGGCACCTGGGGGAACACGATGAGCGCGTGCCGGGCACGCCGGGCTCGGTGGCGTAATGGGAGGTGGGCCTGGGACAGCGGGGCTGGGACTCGGTGCTTGTTTACGCGGCCGCTCTCGGCAGCGTTTCTGGGAAATGGCGCAAGGCAGGAACAGCGGCCGCGSCTGCCCCCGGGACAGGAGGCGCCCCCGCGCCTATATAGCGCGGTCCGGCCGTGCGGCCCGCAGCCAGGCTGCGCGGCGGTCACCCAGCGGGACAGGCGCCGCGCACACAGAGACTGTAAGTAACGATGGCGCTGCCAGCGGTGGTGTCACCTCTGCTGTCACTGTGGAGTCGGCCTGCGCAGGAATTGGCCTGCTTGCCTGCTTGGCAGCCCTCCTCGGCACTTGTCAAGGCAATGTTATGTTGGCAAATAATGGATTTGCGCCTACGTTATCAGCGCAGCTCTGGTGTGTTGTGTAAAACGCTTKCTCCACCAGTTGCATCTTTCTTTGCAGAGGATTGTATACTGCTCCGGGCTCTTAGGATGGGCACATTTCGTTGAAYTTTGCTCAAGGTATTGAAGTAACTCCTCCCATGAGAGGAATTCTGGAAAGGGGTGGTAATAAAATGTCATTTGAAACGTTGTCTCTGCACAAGCTAATTTGCTAAAGAAACAGCAATAAATTTTCCATGTGTCACTAAGGGCTTTTCAGAAATTTCGCATATTGCTCAAGATGAGCTTAAACTAGSCTTTAGGGAGTAGCATGTTGAAATGTTGGAGTGATGCTACCAAATGTCCTGAGCAGTAGGTGTTCCCATGAGATTATTTGATTTGAATGTTTATATGTTTTTACCAAAAGGATACATAAGCTTAATTTGTTTTAAAAAGCTCTATGATTTTAGTTGAACTTGTTTCTGGTTTGGAGTTTCCATTGTTGGTTTTCATTTTGTGTTTTTTTTTTTTCTTTTTCAGACGACAGTACAATACGGGACGTATTTATTGACATAGTTTTTTGAATGAAGTAGAAAGCAACGTAGAAAAGGTGCAGTTATTTATAAGTAATGACAGTTCATTTATCCTTGGACGCGTATTTGTTCTTTTTGATTAACCCAAAAAATCTTTGGTGGAAGCAAAGAAACAAATACCTGTGTTCCTATAGACCTAAAGCCTGCTGGAGGCTAAATCATGCTGCACACCTGAGAGCTTTTCATACAAGCCAGCCTTGGCGTAAGTGGGCCAGAAGCAGAGAGTTTTGGTATCACAAGTACATTTATAGCCATGAGTTTTTATACTACAGAGTTTCCAAACTTTTAACTTCTTCTTCCAAAGGACTTACAGGGCTGAGCATTCGCATGTCACGAATTAAGAACACTATAGAATCTTTTTCAAAGGCTGTGTCTGGCACTCACAGTGAACTGGTGTCACGGATAGCTCGATTAAAGTCCCACTCAGGTACTTTGGGTAAAGCAAATAAAAGCAGTGCAGATGCAAATAACATCAACGCAAATCTAGAAAATGATAAGCARGTCACAGATGCCAGAACTCAGGATGATTGCAACAGAGGTCCAGCTGCAAAGAAATCCACTTGTGCAAGTGAGAACTTGGAATCTGTATTAGTAAGTTCAAGCGGCACTTGTCAAGATACTCCAGAAGTTTCAGCATCTACTAAAAACCACCTCTATCATGTAAGCTACTTTTCTACAAATTTTGGAGAGACTTACAACTTTGTAGCTGATCATATCAACTCTTACTTTAATAATTCTGTTATGGAACAAGAAAAAAAAAGGAATGCTTTATTACAGGACTGTGAAAGTGATGAGAGGAATAAGCTTGTTTCATCGGAAAATACTGTAATAAACAAAGAAAAGACAGTGGATTCAGTAGGTACTTTAACTCCTGAAGCAGAGACTCTGGGTTCTGAAAAAACGAACACTGCTGTCCCAGTTTCTACTAAGAAAAGTATTGCAAACTTTCTTTCGTATCCCAGTAACAGTGTACAAGCTTTTGTAGACAGCTATATCGGTGGGTTGGTACCAAGGTTAAGATCTGATACAAAAGTTGTTTCACCAGAGAAGAGTAAAGAGAAGAGTAAAGAACCAGAACAAGAAGTGACTGAGAAGAGTGTTGAGGACAAACCAAAAGAGGCCAAGACTGCAGAAGAAAGGGAAAAGCATCTGTCTCTTCAGAGAGAAAAGGCAAGTCTTTGTTTAGTGTTAATTTCGGTATTATTTCTATGTATATTTTATACATGTGTATAACTRTGTCACACTAGTGTATATACCTTTATGTAAATACAGATACACACACACATATACTTAAAGACATATATGCCTATGTACTTATATGCATATGCACACATAGTTCTAATCGTATGTAAGTACTTGTACTTCCAAATAAGTATGTGGTGTCCCTGCCCACAGCAGAGAGGTTGGAACTGGATTATCTTAAAGGTCCCTTCCAACCCAAACTGTTCTCTGATATATTCTATGTACTTTGATAAATAAGTATATATGTTAACKGTATAGATTTTATACATGTATATGTGTCCCTACTATAAGTAAACTTACAAATACATATATACATTTAAAAGTAAGGATAGATACATCTGTATAGAAGTATAGGTACAAATACGTGTATGTTAGTTTATATATAAAKTGTGTGTRTRTATATGTATAWAAGCCTGTGCTAGCGTAGTATGTACATATTTAGTTCATATATTCATAGAGTCCGTAAATACAGACAGATCTAGTTGTGCTGTTTTGTAGTTACAGTAATTTTACAATTCATGTTTTCTTGATGGTTCAAATAGCAGAATTGCTCTGAAAATTCATCTGAATGCATACTGACATGATTGTTTGCTGTATTCTATAAGATTCCTTCATTCTCTAGTAAACAGAGAATCAAAAGGTTTCTGTTGACAGTTTAAGCAGTGCTTACTTGGAACCTGTAGCAGATCTCTAATACGACATGCTGTTCATTACTTCTGAGAAATCTTAAAATAACACGTTGGAATTAGTCTTGACAAATTTTACACATTTCTTAGAGCAGTCTTATGTTGTCTGTTTGTCTTCTTTAGATCATTGCAAGAGTGAGTATTGATAACAGGACTCGAGCTTTAGTTCAAGCCCTACGGAGATCCACTAATCCAAGAGTCTGTATCAACCGTGTGGAAGAACTGACTTATCATCTTCTAGAATTTCCAGAGAGCAGAGGAGTTGCAATTAAGGTGCAAATAGTTTTTATGCTTCGATTGAAAAAAAAAAAGGATGACAGATGACTGATACAGAATAACATAAAATCTCATTCTGTGCTTTTGTGGACTAGTCATATTTCGTAATTGTAAAGATTACCATTTGAGTGTCTTTTTTATAACTTTTTAGCTGAYTCAAGCAGATTCATATTACTATGAGTTTATTATTCAAATTACTAGGAGTTTAACTAAAGGCTTGTAAGATTGCAATGTTTAATTTAGAAGCATACGGCATGGTCATGTGGAAGGTAGTATAGGTTTTTCCAGTAGCAGATAAAGGTCGTACGCTGTGTCCTCTGTGGCAGTTGACCAGATGGGAATGTGCTGTACAGTTGATCTGTATATGCACAGTACTTTCTATGCTTGTTTACATGCTTTCTTTGAAGAGAGATAKCAAGAGAACCATCAAATTAGTTCATGTAATCCAGTCCTACTTGTTTTCTTCCCTTCATTGGGAGGGCAGGAGGTGGATGATAGACTATTCTAGAAGTACTGGCTAAATCACAGCATTTGTCAACCTCCTGCCTTTTCCCACAAGATGTGGCAAATGTGTGACACAGATTCTAGAATTTCTGGAAAAGTAGCCTTTAGGAATGGAGTGCAGGCCAGATGAATCATCTGGGTGGGGTACTGGTCAGGCATCCACATAAGTATATGTGAGTTACTTTATGATGAAAGTGTATTCAATACTCYCATTTTGATTGTAATGTTGTATATCTTTGTGGTGTGTGGAAGCATTTTAATTTTTGTTTTGATATTAGTGTACTTAGAAGGTGTTTCTTGTATTGAAGCAGTGTGATACTAAGCAAAATCTGGGGTTTTGCCTGTACTTCGTGTGCTTCATACTTGAGTCTACACTTGGCTGATGTGATATTAAGTCAGTAAAACTAAATTGATAAATGTGGCTTTTCTAGCTATTCAAAAGATTCAAAATATTACCTTGATTGTTTAATTCTGATAGGTAATTCCTATAGCAATGAGGTGCTATAATATTGGCATGCTTTCTTTCCCTTGTTAGACAAAGACGTGTAAAGGCAGTTTTGAAGTTTTCCTCCAACTTTAACTAGTATGTTATTTCTGTACTTGAATGTCACACTAGTAAATTTAAGAATGTATTATTTTGGTTTAAACATATAGTTAGAATGAAATATCCTTTTATTTATCAATAGGAAAAATTAATCCCATGCCTGTTGCGACTGAGACAGGCTAATGATGAAAGTCTTCAGGCTGCTGTTAGAGAAACTTTAGCTCTGATTGGATATACAGACCCTGTGAAAGGCTGGGGAGTTCGAGTCCTCACCATTGATGGAGGAGGAACAAGGTACAACTCTTGGGGTTTTACGTACTTGTAGCCTTTCTCATACTGTAACTAGAAATAAAATTTCAGTTTCTCTTTGACAGATAAATACCCAAGAGGTAGCATTTCTATTACATTTGACTATCTAGGTGATGGATATTGTTTTTGTATGCATTTCTGCTTGAATGGTGTTTATTTTGGTGCTCATTTTTCTTCCTCTATTCCAGCAGAGTTCATACCACTGCATGCCAGATATTGTTTCATGCTAGAGAAGCAATAATCTGGTGGTCTCTAATGTATATCTCCCATTATTTCTGACATGCTGAATTGAGGCCAAACAAACCCCACACTGAAAAATACTATGCCCCAAGGGGCACTGTACTGCCTTGTTAAGAACAAAAATTTAAGTGCTGCATGGTGGGGATGCAGCCAAAATCAATCTTGGACAGAAGCTGATCACCCCTGAGCCTTTGCTATAAAACAATATGGCTGTAGCTGTTGAATGCAATTTTTTGGTATGCCTAAGCATGTAATTTATATTTAGTATTCATCATGCTAATTTTAACTGTTCTGCTGCTCTTTTATTTCCTGAAATAKTCAGGATTCTTACTGTTGTAGTTATTCAATTATAATTAGTTATAATGAAGCAAAGGTGATTAAAAAATGCTTAGAGCTGTGTAAGATAAGACTGCCATTGTATTTAAGGGGGATTTTTGTGTTTCAGGGGTTTAGTTGCACTTCAGACTCTAAGGAAACTAGAAGAACTAACTGGAAAGCCAGTTCATCAACTTTTTGACTACATCTGTGGCGTAAGCACAGGTATTTATCCACAAGTTGGAATTTTGTTATCTATGTAGTAAAAGAACATTTGGACATAAATGTAGATTTTGCCATTTCTGACTTAGAGTGTAAGCTGGGAAAGTACAGTTGTGATTTCTAGAGTCTTTGCTTCTAAATAAGGACTTTGAGCAGTTTGTGATAAACTTGTGACTTTAAACTGATCTTGTTTAAGGGTGTTGTTTTTTCAATTTATGCRAAATCTTCAATTTGCACACAGAAACAGTTACCGTAGATATTTGTGTACCTATACAGCTTAGTAAGGTAATACCTCTTAGGAATTGTTAGGTCATTAATGTTTCCTTTATTAACAGCAATGTTTCRTCTTCATTAATTACAGGCACAGAAGGACAGAGTGTGCCTGTGGCAAAATCTTGGATGATCTAAATTAGAGGAAGTGGTCATTGCTGTGGTGCCCTCTATTCATACTGGTCTGCACAGGCTGGAGAAATGGCTTGGCAGATTCAATAAAGCCACATACAAAGCTTTCCATCTGAGGTGGGCTGATGGGCAGAAAAGGACCTGACTTTGTAACAAGTTGGGCATGRATCATCAGTGCACCCTTGAGCAAAGAAAGCTGGCCACACTGGCTTGCATGGTCAAGAACATACCCAACAGTCTAAGGGTCTCTGGCCACAAATGGCTCATTATGAGTTCCTTATTGGGTATGTTCTTGTACTTACTGGTGAGTGCGGCAGAGAGCTGAGTAGATGATCAGGGGACTGGAGCTCATTACGCATAAGGGGGAGAGTGCAAAAACTGGGTTTATTTGGCCTTAAGAGGAGAAGGCTAAGGGGAGACTTTTATCCTGGTTCAGTTAATGGGAAAATAAAGAGAAGATGGAGTTAGAATTACTTTGAAAGTGCACAGTTATAGGACAACAGACAAGTTAAAGAATAGAAGTTATTATTAGTTATTGGGTCACATTTTTCTTGTTGAGATGGTCAGAGACTGGAAGGAGTTGCCTGCACAGGCTGTGGAATCTCCATCCATGGAGATACTCAAAACTTGGCTGAACAAGTCCTGAATAACCTATTCTAATTAGACCTGTTGGAACAGGAGATTGGACTAGATGATGTCTACAGGTCCCTCCCAGACTTAATTACTCTTGTGACTCAGTGATGAATTAATCCTGCCTAGAAGGTAGGAAAAAACATAAGCAAAGCATAAGTTTCTCCTTGAAAGATAGTCAGCTCCTTCAGAAATTATGTTAGACMGGTAGTGGCACAATTACAATTTCTAGCATAGGAGGTATGCTGTAGTTGACTAGCTGTTTCCTTTAGAAACCCAGCTTCTTTAAAATTTTAGCTATACTTATATTCTATACAGTTTAATTCAAAAATTATGTTAAGCACAGATCGCCCTGAGGAGGTAAAGTGTGTTTTCAGAGATTTGCTTTATAGGCTCAAAATAGTGGAGGAGAGTATTTAGGTCTACTAGACGGAATTTGTAGGCACAAGATAGTTCCCTGCTTTGCATTTTTAATAGTCTTCCAAATGAAGACTGTCCTTTCTTAGTTAATTTAGCAGTAAATGGTTGTTTCTTTGGAAGATTGTTTYCCTTCAAAATTCTTCTCCAGTGTTGTCTTCAATCATAATAAAGGTGTTTTACCTTGGATAGAGAGACCTGGTGTTTTTAATTTACTCCCACTACTGTCACTAGAACTTTATCTTTCATTCTTCCTCTAWTTTCAGGATTTGACTGCTAGCAAGTACTTGCTATTTTAAATTTTGTTTACACAAATTAAACTTTTGTCTACAGTTGTCCAGCTTGCAGTAATAAATGACGAGACATGCTGGCTGAGGTCTTGCATGTSTGTCAGTACTGCTAGCAGTTCTGTTTGTATTGACAGTACACGCCAATAGTCTTGCAGCTGAATGAGTTGTGCTTTACAAGAGTGATGCATTAGATAGTAGGAAGGATGCCTCTTGTGCACTCCACTTCTCTTTCCTGTTGTACTTTTTGTATTTCTTACTATATTTCAGTGTTTTGCCTTTGAGGTTTAGAAATACCGTTGCTTGAGTTTGGTATCACTGTCTTTGTAGTTTCCTGTATTTCTCTTCATTGAGGGTCAAAAGGTGTAAATGCAGACAGTCATAGAGAAAGATCATTGCAATGATGCTGTATTGGCCATGCATACTTTGAATCTGCTTCACTATAATAGCAAATGTGTGATGTTATAGAACTGGTGCTGGAGAGTTTAGAGGCAGAGAATGTGGCAGAGGATTTGCGTGACTCAGGAAAATGCTGTTTCTCACTGCTAGGTGCTAAGTCTGTGTTGAATACAGGCATCTGGTGATTTGGCAGTTGAGGAAGTTTCTCTTGGTGAAACCTTGTGTCAAGTAGACCCAATTTGCAGTAAGCAGGTGTGCTACATTTTAAGAAACTGAAACTATCAATCCACTGATGCTCAGCTCTCACAATGGTGGAGATTGTGAGMGTGAAGAAGGGAAATCATATTTCCTTTAAAGCCATCCGCAACTTCCTGCATGTAGTTTTTTCTGTGTTATATTCTTACTCTATTTATTATTAYTATTTAATAATAATTTAGAAAAAATATTCWTTTTTTTTCAAGCTTATTGCATTTATTTCCAGATTGAAAAAATCATGTGTCCTAACTATTCCTAGTGCTTAATTTCATGTTCTCACAGGATGTCACAACTAGATTTAAAGGTTATATGTGTCCCTTTCTGTTTAATATGTCTAAGAATTGAAGTAATGCATTAATTGTATTATTCTGCAGTCCTTTTAATGGTGTTTAGCTGCAGTGGTTTTTGAATGCTSCTGTTTTGTTCTGACAAGGGTAGGTCATAATTTTTGTTAGGTACACACTAGATGGCAGTATGTATGAAACTAATTATAAATGGTTGCCACCAAATGTAATCCAAACTATTCAAAGTTCCTTTATTTTTACAGAATTTTCCTGGAATATTTCTCTACTGACTTAAGAGTTCACAAGATAGCAGATAATGCTTCAAATAAATTTTTGATACAACAGCATTGATTTCTTACTCTTTCCAAGTAAAGCAGTGGATTTCATTTGCCTTCTGCCATATACTTGTTGAGATCTGCAAAATGAAATAATGTAATTTTTCAACTTCTYATGGTTCTGTTTTTGAAAGCAGACTTTTTCTATCTTGTGTATGTTCTTTTAAAATCTGATTCGTGATCTCTGAGCAGGAATTTAGTGATAGAAATGTCAGCTGGTCTTCCTGCTTCAAAACAGATATTCTGCTAACCTATGAACTACGTTAACTGGTAATCTATCTTTGTAATCTTACTCCAGGATACATTTTACATTGCAAAATATTTGGTTTTTTTTTCAGGAGCTATATTAGCTTTTATGTTGGGGTTGTTCCATATTCCCCTGGATGATTGTGAAGAATTGTACCATAAACTAGGATCAGATGTTTTTAAGCAGAATGTCATTGTTGGAACAGTAAAAATGGGTTGGAACCACGCCTTCTATGACAGTGATATATGGGAAAAAATGCTCAAGTAAGTAAAAGATGATTAGGTCAAAAATAATYAGTGAAATGTCTGAGTGCCTTTGCTTTTGTTGCTGCTTCACTGGTATGCAGGTTCTTAAAACAACTAGAAAGGATTAACGTATAGTCTCATTCTTTTGAAATAGCTGTTTTCATATTGACTAAAATGCTGAAAGCTTTTAATGTAATGATTTATGTGTTTAGRGAATGAAGTAAGCTTTACTGCACTGATTTCTGATTATATTCCTGTGTCTTTGCCAGCTCTGCTTGATCTGACTCATTACAGATTTGCCACAAATTTTACTAGCCACCTGCTGTGCTTTTTCTCTTGTAGGAGATTGGTGGTAAATGTAATAATGTGCTGTAGTAGGGACTTCTAATGTTGGCTGCTATATTGAGGGGTTTTGCCCATTGCCACTTTCTTTGAAAGGGAAATGAGCTGTAAATGTTGCAATGAAAAATTACCTGCTGTGTCAGAGTTGCTCATGAAGTGTATTCACATGCATTAATGGCTATTCAGGAAAAGCTGCTAGAAGGAATTATTATATTACAGGTTTTACTTCTTAGTTTTATTCATCTGGATTTGTATTGATAGTTGAACTGTTCATAATTTTTAGCAAACTAATGTTTCCCAAACAGCATAAGTTGACCCTGCCACTGAAAGAACTGAAACAACCTTTTCTGAGAGAAAATGTGAAATAGTAAAAGGGTCTTTTGGATAAATAATAACAAATTCCTTTGGGAACGTGATTACCGTRTTTTATGGGATTGAAGGAGTTTTTTCATGAGTACCAGTGCTGTCTGAATTTTAAGCATCTCACTTCTTGAATGAAGTGGAGGGACAGGCTTCCAAGCACTTCTTCTCTGTGTTCTTGTATATTTTCAGAAATAACTATGTTTATCAAATTAATATAATGAGCTTTTCTTCTCAGATATCTGAAGGTCTTTTTTTAGAAATTAGATTTTTCACTGTTTTACCTAAGTTCCTTCCACGCCCAACCAAAAGAAGTCTTGTGAAAAATCACAATAACCTCATGTGAAGGTATCTTATGTGTCTTTAATCAAAATACTATTACTTTTTGCAGCTACATATAGCACATGAGGGAGGCAAAGGACTCTACTCCTGTGCAATAGACAAGAGCCAGGCAATTGATATATTATCCATAGAGTAAATTAAAAATTTACTGATCAACAAATGACTCTTGGTGAAGGGAGATACTATGCCTGCTCAACATTTTGTTGAAGGGATTCCTGGACACTTCCCTGTGGTGTGGGGGCCTGGAGCTAAGAAGGGAATTGTAAGGTTATATAGAACCTCTTTATAGCAATATTGACAGTCGGTCTATTATTGTCATAGCATGAGGAAACTCCTTTATGTTTTGTTTGAATTTAAAAACTTTACTTGTGCTGTGTGGGTTTTTGTAGTTTAGATGCTAACATGTCAGCCTTGGTTGAAATAGAGAGAATCCACTGACAATATACAGATATGTAATACATATTTAGTCCTACCACGATAGCAGTGGTGGTATTTTCTGTCAGAAGGTATTCTTGCTGAAAGTAATTAAGTTGATGCTTCATTAGCTAATGTTGCATGCATTCATRGGGTATGTTGTAAATTGCATTTCAGAAAATGGCAACTGATTTTGGTTAACTGACTTTTTATTCAGAATGCTTTAGGCAATTGGTTTTATGTCTTATGTCTGTTTTAACTCCTCATGTATTTCTTGAGTTGCAATTTGAGGACTGGTTTTAATAAGTAATGTTTTGCAGAAAAATATACTTACAGCACATCTGCCTATATAATGCTGTATGGATTTGCATTTGTAAGAACCTGGCTCATAGGTCCAACTTTTCTGTTTTCTTTTGACTGTTGTTGACGTATACAATTTTCTTCTTGCATACTGTCTTAAGAAACTACTGGAGAAATTTGGTGAGCAGCTAGGAGTTTTCACAARCTGGCTAAAATCTCATGTTGGGAATTTATAGTCTTGAGAAGCAATCAATTACTGTGTGAAGGATAGGATAAAAGTTTGCTTTTGGTAGGAAAATGGATAATACATGTGTTTGGGAATACAAATAATAACACTTCAGTATTTGTTTTGCATATTAAAAGATAAATTGGCACTGCTCTCTAGTGACTACATGGGCAACACATTCCATACCAGCACATGTATAAAAATCTCTCCTATAGGATTGGTAAAGATATCATAGTTACCTGTTACTATTGTTGTTTTTAGAAGAGGTTAAAAGTTACAATTTTGCCTTTTGAATTGAATGCTCTTTCTGCAATGTTTGCATCACTGCTGTAGCCCATTAGAATGTTTCTTCCAGCATGTGGTTGGCAATAAGTTCTTCATAGCATTATTAAAATAAATGTTGTAATATTAGTGACTTGAAGCAATGAAAGAGCAATGTTTGTGTAAGAGACTTGTGTAAGTAGGTCATGTCTAKAGGACATAGGGCATAGTCAGAGGCAAACAAAGTAGATAAATGGAAAAATAGGATGGCAAATGAAATTATGTGTACAGTGCTAAACAATRAGTGGAAAAATGTAAAATGCTTACAGGATTTAAAGTAGCTTTTATATCAAGTGATTTGGGTGTTGTCGTGGACAGTTTAATGAAGCATCTATATGCTTGTGGTCAGACAAGATGTTTGTGTGTGACAGTTGGGATTGAAAATACAGAAAATACTGTAATACCRTTATATTAATTCACAATACAGTTTAATTTAAAATATTATTTGAATTATAGAGAACATGTTCCTGCTGTAGAGAACATTTCTGTTGCAAAATTGGTAAAAAGTGGCCAGTGACCCAAAGGACAATACACATTAGGAGTCTATCATTAACTAAAGCAAACAAGTTAAAGTGATCATTTGAGATAGTAAGACATCTTGAGAATCACCAGTTTCTTCTTTTCTTTGATAACACRGAACTATTTGATAAAATTAATATTAGAAGATTTTTATTTTTTAACACAGTATGTGAATAAACTGTGGAATTAATCCTGTTGTGACTTTGTAAAAGAAAATTGAACAGCGAGACAAATGTATTTATATAATATGCAATTACAATATTAATGCTAGCAACAGAACTAAAATAAATCTCGAGCTGATATGAAACTTTTCTCCTTAGACCTTAATATCTAAAGTTACCTAGTAGTTTAAGGGATTTCTTGTACCTACTCTGAAGTATCAATTCTTGGCCTTCATAAAAAACAAGATGTGAGGAGATAGTTATTCAGTTTGATGGTTCCTATAATTAAGCAGTGGATATTGCTTATGCATTTTTTTTAATCTTTGCATTTGGGGCTTGGGAAAAAACACCTAATATGGGTATTTCAGAAGTAGATGAAAGTGATGCAGATCAGGAGATGTCTTTGATATCTCGCCTCTGTCAGTCTCATCTCTTTTATTCCTACTTCATGATTCTGTGTACCTCCGTCTCCTTGTAATCAGTTAGTGAGTGCAGATGGCACTCTTCCCCTTCTGGCTGGTGATTGTGAGATTGGAATGAATGCAAAAATGAGATAAAACAGTGTGCTGGTACAAGAATTATGTCAGCAGAAGTTTTCCATCATAGGACTGAAACCTTTCTCCCTTCCTTCCTGCCTGTCAAGGACATGTACACAGCCATCTTTCAAGCACAAATATCCACTAGTAGTGCATCAAATTGTCCTAMTTGCACATGCAGTCTACTGTCCGCATGTGGAAGACTGCTGCTACAGTAGCATGTATAAGCTTCTTCTATCTTGAGACCTGACTAGGTCAATAAAGGTGTTGTTTTTAACAGTGGAAGTGCTACTACCTCCTGGTMCGGGTGTGAGCTGTAGATGGATGATCCTCTAACAAGAGCACATGGGAATATCCTTACTTAAAAAGGGTGGTAATATGGAGAACCATCATTCATATCATTGCAGAATAAGGCAGATGCACCACCAGTGGTTGGGTGGGCTGTGTTCTAGGGGAGGAAGAAAGCTTGCTGATTTAAAGCTGTTTGGAATCATTATGGATGACCACCCACTCTGTAGGTGKTTTATATCTTTATTGTAAGCAAATCAAAGTTGAAATAGATGGTGAGATGAGATTATTGGCTAGTATGGTAATTTGCTCAGTCTCCTCTACTGTGCAGAAGGGCTACCTTCTAGTTAGCAATGGGAATAGTGATCCTAATACTGATGTGATGAGAAAATACAATGCTCACCATCAGTATGATTTATAAAAACATATTAATGTGAAAAAGAATTACCTCAAAAAGGGATGGTAAATGCGTATTGGATTACCTTTATGGAAAATTACATGCAGATGTTCTAACTTYGTTTTAAATCATATGGAATGCCATTTTTCTCCCTTCAGCTTTTGTTTTTGTAACATTACAGAGGAGTGATTTTTCATTACTGTAAAACCACTTAATAAGGCTGTTRGTTTGTTGATTCCTAAACGTAGCAAAGCATTTTTTCTAACTATATAGTAGAGTAACCCTAATGTTTTATGGTTAAGCATGTGAACTGAGTAACTTGCATCAAGACCTCTTCAGTCACTCTTCAGACCWGTTTCCAATAGCCTAGAAGGTTTGAAATGTTGGTCCATTGAAGTCAGTTGTAGAAATCGGATTGTTAAAGTGAAATTCAACCATGGGTTTTTTTTTTAAATGGAAAGGTCTCAGAAATAAGGGTGATAAAAATATATGTCTTGTTCATGCTAAACTGATGGAGCATTCTCAAGTTTCTACGTTTTTTTGTAGAGAAAAAATGGGCTCAAATCTTATGATTGAAACTGCAAGGAAGTCCAGATGTCCAAAGGTAAGTACACTTTTCTAAGGTAAATTCTAAYTGTGTATTTCACAAGTACTTTTAAGAGTTCTAAGTAAATTCTGTACCTAGAAGAATATTGGATAGACAGTATGAGTGTTGAAGTGCTCTTTGGGCTTCCATGTGCGATAACCAATGTTTTTAAAGGATAAAAATTAATTAGACTCTTAAATTTCTGCAGCAATATCTCATATTTTTAATACTTCCAGTTGGAATATATTGCAGAGATGTTAAAAGCCTTGTAAGTATAGWAATACTGGGTCAGTATTTTGAGGTTGTACAAAGCTAGGTTTTTTTCATGTAAGAATTCTAGTGTCTGTCAGCTGTGATGTGTTACTGTGTTGCAAGAGGACAGCTTTTCTTCTCACTTTGTTTGGAGTACCTCGTTTTCTCCGGGCACATTCCTAGCCCCCAAGATCTCTTCCTGTATGATAGAAAAGACACCAAGTCATAGGAGGGGTGTTGCATACAGCAGCAGCATGAGAGTGAAAGATGAGAAAGCCATGGGTATTTTATTTTTGGTGAAGGATAGGGTGTGAAGAAAGAAGAGAAATATAATAGGATATATTTCTGAACAATCTGCAATTAACAGGTGTTTTGGTGTCCTAGCACCATATTCAATGCTTTACTGTTAATGGAAGATAGTCACATTTTTCTAAACATAGAAACATGTGCCTTACTGACTGCGTTCCTAGTCCATGTCTAAAACAAGGACATGAAAAGGCTGGTGTGGTATGTTGCTTTCTGAGAGAGAAGCTATCCTATGTTGACTTGAAAGTTATCTTTGAACCAGGATTTTTGGCTTCCTTCCATGTTCTTCAGTAATAAAATGTGAATATAAATAGAGTTGAAACTAGCTGTTCCCAGTAGTCTCTTTATAGTGCTGTCAGTGGTGGCACTTGTTACAAGGCACAGCAAAATCAAAATAAACGGGCAGTTGTATGTATGTTCTGCTGCTGTTAAATTCATGGCAAGATCGATTTTTCCAGAAGCTGCTGGGCACCTTGCAACTTAGACTGCATCATGGAGTGTACAAGGGTATTGCCAAAAATAAAATCAAGCATCTGTTTARTAAGTTTTCCATTAAATTTTCTGAAGGTATTTTTCTTACTGCATCTGGTAGTGCTTAAAGCTAAACACTCCCTTTGAGAAAAACGGGAAACATTTCCTCCATCAAATGATGGAGTGCCAGTCAGGCATGTGTTTTCCTTTGGCATTTGAATGTGGAAGTCACACTTTTGCTTTCTTTTCTATAAGGATAAATGTAAGATGAAAAAAGTTATTTAAATTAAGTAGCCAAAGGATGAAAATGCATGCAGTGATATCACAGCATCAAGTGTGCTGTTGAGTAATATTTCATGAAAACACCTGTTCTGTAAAATAGTAAACAAGATAGAATTAAACACCCACTTGGGTGCTAAAGGGCATTGTTCTGACAGTGCCAGCCAGGCTGGCTTCATCACCTCTAAAAGGTCTTGCACATTCTAACACACGCCCATAACTACATGTACTTTCACCTTGTAATTATATCTGTAAGATGCATTCTTTTTGCAGTCATAGTTGGGGGTTTTCTCAATGGAAATACCATTTTGGCTTTTTGCTTGGATGAACATACATGATTTCTGTTACTGGCATTTCAGTATCCTTGCAAAAAACCCTTGAAAGGCTTACATTTGGTTCTTGTGCAGGAGATATTCTTCCTGCAATTCTTTAACTCTGGTTGCAGTATTAGGTAATCATTTTCTTGGAGAAAGAAACTGAGTGACAGTTCTGACATTCATATTCAATGGCATTGTTGTATTGTTGGTTGCAGAGGTCTGAGAATGAAATACTATTCCTGAAGGAAATATATTTTAAAATCATATAGCTGACACCAGTATTTTGCTTAAATATCATTGATATTCATAGAAACAGAATAACCAGCAGAAACCATTTCAGGTTAAAAATAGTATTATCTTTAGGGAATTGTCTTGTTTGTGTTTTTCTTTCAYTTTTTAAAATTTAGGTAGACATTATAAAAATGTAAATAAATAATGAACTTAGTAAGATTCCATAGGTGCATTAACGTATAAATTGAATTTCATATGGTAGGAAGCTTTCATTTTTATTTTGTGGTTACTGTTATCATCATGTATAACTAATTTTGTTCCTCCTCACTCACTAGGTAGCTGCAGTAAGCACCATTGTAAACAGAGGAACACCACTAAAAGCATTTGTGTTTAGAAACTACAACCACTTTCCTGGTGTTAAGTCCCATTATATGGGAGGCTGTCAGTATAAGCTCTGGCAGGCAATTAGAGCATCATCTGCTGCTCCAGGTTATTTCCAGGAATATGTTCTGGGCAGCGATCTTCATCAGGTAAGTTGAAATCTCTGTAAGTAAATACTTTCCAATTTTGTACCTGAGAAAAAACATGGTCTGAAATCTCTGAATTAAAACTAAGCAGATAAGTTGGTAGCACAAAGGAAATCTAAGACAGGGCTAAGAAAGGATATGGTTAGCTTCTGTAGGCCTTATAGAACTAGAAAGGCTTAAAAATCTTAGTCTTCTCAATACAAACATAAGCTCTTCTGCTGTTCCTTTCTTTTCTGCCTGGAAGGAAACCTTATATGCGTTGTAAATTGCCTCTGGCTTCCTGCTTACAACTGGTATTTCAGTGAGCATTATTTCACTAAACAGATGGTGTAACTTAAAAATCTAACAATATTGTGAAATGAAAATGAAATGTAAAAAAACAGGTTATGCATTTCAGTGTTGTTTTTATTCGTGCATAATTTCTCTTTATKGTCTACTTTTTAATGCTTTCTGTTGATGGCGTATTCACGTCTACCCTGGTTCTGGGCTAGTAAAAAGAGTAAGAGGTGCCACAGCACTAAGTTTAAACTCTGAGGACAACTGTGAAAGAAATTCCCTTGAGGAAAAGCAGTGTCTTCTGTCAACAGTGCATGCTATTTTATTGTATTAGAGGTTCTCTTGGTGACCCTAATAAGTAAAGAACAAAGCAAAATAATTTCTTTAGTAGCTTTTTAGCCATAAGGTGTCAGTTCTCCAGTGCCCCTTTATTATTCTGCAATTCTCCAAGTTTTAAAAGAATACTTCTTGCAGTGCATACTAATTTAAAACTTACTATTTATTTTAATAAATACCCGATGCAGCTCTGTGGCAGGAAAGACTACAAAGGGTGGCTGAACCAGAAACTTTCAACAAAGAGAGCATAGGATTGAATCGCTTAACTTTAACAAAAGCATCTGTTACATTTCTGTCATATTAATTCGTATAATCATGTTAGCCTCAAATGCTGGAAAAAAATAATAGCCWAAGATGTACCTGGATCATATACAGGCTTTCTGATGGTGTCCACTGGAAGACAGTGTAATATCCTTTTATGTAATATTTTAATACGCCTGAGTAATACTGAAATTTAAGGGGTAACTGATAAATGAGTGTCAGATGAAATAGAGAAAAATCCATTAGATTAAGAGGTGGTAAAGGGAAACATTGGTACAAAGACAAGATCTGAGAAAAGCCATCATACTTCTCTATTTTGATTGAACATTTATAAAGGGAAGAAATAATTCAGCTATATAAAAGCTCTGTAGAAATTAAGAGGTGAAGGGGAAGGGTTCCCAGGGAGGGGCAGGTTCAAGAGATTCTGAAATTTTTCTCCTTTTTGTTTAGGASACTTTTTCCCCCTTCCTTCCCTCACGTGACTGTCCTCCACAGCCTTCCCAGTATGGTACATCTTGTTATCCTCAAAACGTTTTAATCAACTACTATCTGAAATAAGCAAATAAGTTTTGAGGGGTTTTTTTGAACCTAAAAATGGAGTAACGCATCAGATTCCAAGCCAAAGCACTGCTTGAAATCCTGAAATGTGTTCCTCATCCATCTGGCCAAGCAAACTGGGAAGGGAGCTGTTTTAGCCTTGGGAGCTGTTCCAAACTGCTCCTYAACTGATGGAATGGGTCAGTGTTAATCTATGTGAAGTTTTCTTTCTCTTCTCACCTTTTCATCCCCTCTTTCCTTGAATTGCTTGGTACATGGAAATTTGTCTGTGCTTTTACATGAAAGCTGAATAAACATGATTTTTAACTTCTACACAGTGCTTACACAACTCTTTGTCTTAACACTGTTTCTGAATTGCCAGACTTGTGTGAAATGCAGTAAGGCTAGTATTCATTTTATCTATGTTCACTTTTAAGTCCAGTTTACCAGAGAATGTATAATTAGTGTTAATAGAGATCAGATCCAGTATTTTCAGACACACAGGGCTGGAATGAAGTCTACTTTATTTTTCCCTTGCTCCAGAGTCTTTGGACAAAGCTGTACCATCTACTCTTACAAACCCTGTTTCACAAGTTAACCACTCTTCTCTGATGTGCTTGAGTTACTAGAAGGCAAGGGCTTAGGATGCCGTTCACCTTTGTCAACAATAAAGAACTAAATATATTCTCAGTACTAAAACAGTTTATTGTAGTAAAACTAGATGCCAAATTTTCAGACTCAAACTTTTTCATATAATCTGAAAAATCTCTCTTCTACCCAGCCAGGAATGTTTAAACACTTGAATTCTTACAGAAATCATCTTTCATGTCTAGCATGCTTTTCTTTCCCCAGATTACACTTTCTTACCACATCTGTATTTCCATAATTATCTGTGTRTATTATTTGTATGGGGTGCACTTGGATGTCCAGCTAGTAACTTACTACATGGCCAATATTATTTAACTGTCTTCATGCACCTTTCCAGCTCAGATTATAAATCCACCACTGCAGACTCTCAAGCAACCTTGAATTGCYTTGTTTTAACCCTGGGGTAAGAGGCCCTGTGCACGTAGTGGACTGTTACCCTTGTTTTCCTTTGAGTTAATGTTACCACATTGGAAAAGGCAATATATTCAAGAGTTTTATCTCTGCTAAAATATCCAACATGAATTGAAAGAAATGCATATGCATAAATAATTTTTTAAATAGACAGAATCCTAAATGCAGTAATAAACAGCTTTAAAAAAMCAGCTTTCTTATTAAAATACATTCRTATTGGTAACTATGCTCTTATAGTTAATATCATAAATATGAGAATAGTAGATTCTTGTTAAGCATCTTTATTGTGAAAATATTCTGCCAGTGTAATTTTAAGTTCCTTGGCCAGTAGTATATATGTAGTGTATATGGAAATTCTTKCTCTTTTCTGTATGTACACCAACAGTTTGAACTGGTTTTGGACTACATGACTAAATGAAGCATAACATTGTTAGACATTTTYGATAGTTCTGTGTCTTTTGAAAAGTGCATCAACATAGCGTGCACTAAGTGTAAATAATAGTTTACGYCAAAGGCTTCAAAATTGTAGTATAGTATCAGAAAGATGATTTTTGAAATTTTTTTTTCATGGATTGGGGACATCCATTAATCACTGTAATCTGATTTCTGAACATAATCTGTGCTGGTTTCTTATTAGTTTATATATAACCTACGTCTGAAGTGTTGGTATTTTCAAACAAGAAAAGAGGTAGCCAAAGTGTGAAATKCAGAATATAAATACAGTATTTGTTTCCTAGCTTTGAAGTTTGGGACTCATAAAGAATTATATAGAGACCAGGTTTYGTATTAGCTTATCAGTCAGTTGTATATTGAAATCTGAATTAGAAACACTGTGGCAGTTCATCTGACTGAGKACCATTCAAATGTGTGAAAATACTTATTTTGATAATGGGAATTTATTGAATTTGTTTTAGAGTCATCCTGCATATTTTTGTTTCCTGTTATTTAGCTTTTGTTGGAATCGGAGTCCTTTCACAAACTGTATGAAGTAGCTCAATGAGAGTTTGTGTAGGGTTGAGATGTATTCTTATAGATTTTATGTATGACTCTGGATGTCTGTGGTGGMGTTATGGCTGAAATGAACCATTGGGTTTGAGTTGTTCTTCCATAATCTGTATAGTCATATATGCAAGTGTATTTGTGTACACATATGCATGCCCTTTATCTGGGAACATTGCAGTTTGATTTCCTGTACTAGGCACTCTCAGGATTCAAGGGGATTGTAAAGTGTGTTCATTTTTTTAATGAGGTAATAACTTAGTTTTACAATTTTTCTCATGTCATTGTTTAGAAAGAGGTTTCTAGGTGCCTGAACACTTATTTGTGCTGCAGGTGAGCTGGTGCTTTGTTTCTTGAATTTCTGCAAAAAGCCAGCAGTTCAAAACCAAACAGCAATATTTACATTCAAGTCAATCATGCCATGCTATCTGGTTCCGCTCTGTCAAGTAGGAAAAAACAGTGCAGCTGTTGGTAGATGAGGAGAGTAGGATTAATATTCTTTGTGGTTCAAAAGAGGAACACATWAACATTCAAAGGGATTTAATCCCTCTAACATGCTTCTCCAGGAACCGTGCAAGTCAAGAGAGACCAAGTCATGGTGTTACAATATAGAAACARTCTTGCCACATGTCATTTCCTTTATTTTAAAATGTGTTTTTGGAGCACTGAAGGCTCTTAACCTCTCCCCAGTCCTGCTAGATCCAGTGACTTTTTTTTCCCCGCTACTTCCCACAGCAGGGTATTATTTCTTATATTTTTTTTTCTTTCTTTTTTTTTTTTTTTTTTTGTAAAGTATGCTAAGGATATTATTAATTTAACTAATGAAAAGCAAATTTAAATGTAAGGAAATCATAATGCACACTTCATTTAATAGCTTTTACAGTAAAAACTAAATTTTGTCCCATGAGATTAATTGAAAGGGCAGGAGGGATTGTGTATGTGATGGTGGCAAATTCAACAAAGCCACAGATTTTTCTCAAATAAAATATACCCGATTTAATACAAAGGACTTGATCACCTTTTTCCTGACAGCTTCCCATAATTCCATTGTTGTATTACAATTCCATTTATTATAGTGCTGATATTAGTGTATAATAGCATTCAAAGAACTGTGTCTTCTTTGAGCAAGATCCGATAGTAAAGCAGTTAAATTGGCATCTAGTCTGTTAGTGGAGTTTTAATAATGCAGGTGTAACAGGATKTGTGATGAGAACACAACCCAGAAATAAAAAATATGTGTAGTACAATAGTATGATATAACTAAAATTTTGAGTCACACCTTCATTGGAAAAAGATTATTAATGGTTTCTTCATATTTATCAAATTTTACCTTTCATTTTACGAGGCAGTAAATCCGTAAAACCATTTCATCTTTGTAGCTTGTTACAGGAGAGGCCTTCAAAAGTGATTCACTTAGTGCATCCTACCCTAATTGGTTTTACATGGTAGCTTTTAAAATTAGATTCAAGGGTGCTTCCCAGGCTCTAAGAAGACATAGAATATAGGTCACATTGAAGTTCTTTTCATTCTTAGGATATGCCACGGTGATCAGTATGCACCAGAGCTTATGCACACTGCAGTTTAATAGGTGTATCTTGTTCTCACAATGATAGAAACAACTCTTTCTTTGTTTCTCTGTCTACTTGTTGCCATACACAGCCTACAGCCTTCAAGGCACTGCTGCTTACTGTTTAAGGAAGGGGGAATTTACTGGAATGTGTAAGCTACATGGATATCTGCATTTCTTTCTCTCTTATGGATTTTATAGGTTTGGATAACAGCTCTGAAGGTGGAAATGCACTGTGCAGTTTACCAGCCTTTGTGAAATTGCTGTGGTTACTAAACCAGTAGTATTTTGCAGAGCAGACTGCTTGAAAGATTCCCTGCAGGGACTTGCTAAGTGAAGTGTTATTGGAAGATTTGTTTAGTGAAATGGAATTGAAAGTGTATGTTATTTAGGCATTTAACTTGGAAGCATTCTAATTTTTATCTCAATTGTTTCAGTGTTTTCCTAATGTCATTTTCAGAGTGTTTATTTAAAAGAAACAAAACCTTGCTCTCAAATAAGCTGTATTCATTTAACTGTTTTTTTGCTTAGACATCTGAGTCCATATATCTTAGCTGTTGTCTAGCTAATGTTTGCTATAAAACAAATCTTGTAAAATCAGAGGAGGCTGCCTAGAGTGGAAAATTATGTAGAGTAGAGATTATTCAGTAATCTCTGTACAGACAATCTGGGTTCTGCACTTATGTTCTGATGTTAGCAGCCATCATTTCTTAGATCAAAAAGAAAAGTTTTTCAGTTCTTGGTAGCTTTTAATTTTTATTTTCGTAGGTTGTGTATTTGTCCAACTCTGACTTAAATTGGGCCATATTTCCAAAGGAAATAGACTTCRAATATTCATTGCAAATAAAAGCCTAGGAATGTAGTGAGACTGTTGATACGCTTTTAACTCTTCCCTCATGGAAAGCTTGGTTTGATACATAGTGGTGTGGTGCTTAATGCAAAAAATCATTTCATGTTTTGTCGGCTACCGTCAAGCCTCTCATTTGCCTTCTCTATTGTAGTTTATGAAACTGCCCTCTCCTTGCTATGGATGCAAGTGATAGGAACAATTTTCACCGTTCATACAAATGTGCATAAAGTTCCATACTCAGTAAATTCCCATTCKTTGAATAGGACACATTGTCTGAGCCCTATTTCCTCTACTGAGCTTCTCTTACAATACAAGGATTAATCTSTGATGTTAATTTTGCAAATCTGAAATAATTTGTCAATCTCTTCAAAGTTTCTTTGTATTTCATGTGTTTCTTTTACTTGCAGTGTATTTATGCTGTTATTTTTTAGTATTAGATATATATAGGTTTAGATTTTTGGTTACAGAATTTAATTATTTCAGCTGTCGTTTCCATAGGAAAAAAA
The DNA here is from genome assembly GCF_030028575.1 of Malurus melanocephalus. Lineage (NCBI taxonomy): Eukaryota > Metazoa > Chordata > Aves > Passeriformes > Maluridae > Malurus > Malurus melanocephalus. The sequence goes on from NW_026623292.1 coordinate 539,972, forward strand.
TAAGGGAGTACAGAACAAAACAATTTTTCCCTCAGGTCAAATTTAGTCCTCTCTCATGTTCACCACAATAGCATCATAGGCTGTAATAAGTAAACATGTAAGGCCATGTTTGCTATTGCTACTCTTGTAAAAGATTATTTTAATTAAGTGTTTTTTCATTTTTCTAATGGCCTGAAAAATTCACGTTTTCACTTAAGTCTGTTCCTAGCTGATGGATACAAATCCTTATTGTGCCAGTACTGTTGTATAGTTTAATTAACTTCTCTTCTTGTAGTATTTACCCTTCTGATGCTTATATAAAAAAACTCATACATTTTTTTTCATTTTCTTAGTCTAAATATGCTAGTCTGTCTCAGTTTTGTAAAATGGACTCTGTACTCTTGGTCATCTTAATGGTCTTTCACTGTACCTGCTGCAGTTTGAGTAATCTTTCTTGAAACTGGACTATCTGGGTATTGTTGGCATGTTCCAAGATACATTGTGCAACTTTGAATGATATACCAGAGACAAAATTAGCGCACTTTTAAATCAGAAACAAAATTCAGAGGAGCTAATTTGGTCAGGCTGGAACACGGTATTTATTCCAYGTGTTATCTTAACTCAAATTGGTTGAGGGATTTTTTTTTGGTTGGTTGGTTTGATTTTGGGCTTTTTTTACTGTACTGTTGAACCTTTCCTGTGCTTCACAAACATCATAACAGAACCTGAGTTTGGGTCTTTGTCTGGGGTCAGTGTAGACAATGCCACATGTAGACAATATTGTATGTCAACAATACATTTTATTGCCAAATAATTCTTCTTTTATGATGTCTACTAATATTTAGCAAATGTCATCAGTACTCTGTAAAGCATATATTTTTTGTATTGGACATAAACGCATAAATTCAGTGATGTCTTCAGAGCAGCTGGTCATTTTCTGTGAATTAATGAGGATGAGTTAATAATTCAAGATAATYACCTAGGAGTCTACCTCAGCCAGGCATTCATTCTAATGAATGTAAAATATGTTATTAAATGTTTTGCATATAAGAGCAATAGTATTGACAGTTCTCAGAAGCATTGATCATRACACTTGAGTGTATGCCAATTGTATTATGGTGTCACTAATTTTTAGGGGGGAAAAATGATAAATACTTTATGGGCAAACAGTTGAACCAAAAAGGAAGCATTTCAGTAAACTTCAAATGTTATAAGATTTATTTTTTTACTTTGTCATGTGAGCTCAGTCTACAGTCTCTCTGTAAGTGGTGTGGCAGCAGTACAAATATAACAAATGGACTTTCAGATTTTCTTTAATTATAAAAGAATGCAGTAATGGAAAATTAATATTGGTGTAATTCAATAATATAAATACAAATGCATTTAATTTTCATATTATGTACAAATGTTTTCTCTAGAATTTTTTCCAATGCCAGTTCAAGGGAAATCCCTTTTTCACTGCACTCTTTAGAACTGTTATAAGTAAYTTCTTATATGTTTATTTAAGTGTCTGAAGAGAAATCATAATTTTGAAATAGTATTTCAAAATAATGAGCACAAGATGTTTATTTCAGGAATTTAAACAGCAGCTCTGCCTCTCCCTAAATAAGGGAATTGGTTCTTYCTGTAATTGTTAGAAATTTGGTGTATAGTAGGATTGCATTAATATCTGTCACCAATTAGGGCCTCTGTTGGGAATCAGCACAGTGCAGAATATATTATAATTGTATGGAGTTGACCTAGTAGTCTCCTTATTAGCATGATTGCATAGCAAGGGTGAATCTCTCCAAATAAATTGGATTAAATATTTGTATAAGGAGACAACTGTAGGTCATTGTATGCTTTATAAAAAATGAYGGAAATTATTTAAAACATTTTCTCACTCAAACAGCTAAGTGGGACAGACTCAMCACTAGAATGATGCCAAAACAAATTCTTCTTTGTCACTATACATTTTAGATGGAGATTTATTAGAAACATTGGCACCACTATCCATTGTTTGTCAATAARCTAAAAAGGAAACAGTTTTGCTTCTCTCCTGTTTCATGTTTATAAAACTTTACATATTTTGYCAAATAGTTTTTTCAGGAAAATAGATTTCCTGTCTTACTGGGAGCTCCTCTTCATCAGTTTCTTCCTCAGTAGTACTGTGACCAGTCTGATTACTCCCAAGAGGAGAGCCATAATTCAGATATATTTCAAACATATTTGTATCTTTGTAACACAACAGCATAATCATGTAACCTTTGATTGCGAAGAGTGTATTGGTGCTGAATGCTGTAGGGCGTTAGTTTATTGTACAGTTAAATCTGAGTATACAGACTTGTTTTTCACAAAGCAGTTGTGAAAAACAGTRATTTTTTCAGCCCAGGGATGGCTGACTGAGCAAACCTCAAAGCTTAGGGTAGATACATCGATATTTTTATAACAGCCCTGGGTGCCCAGTGCAGTGAGAGGACTAGGCTGGGATGTGAATCTTGAAGTTACCTGTATTGATAGACATTACAGGTAGTGAAAGACTTTTTTCCTTTCTCATTCCTGTCTTCTACTCTGAGGGCATTTGCTGCTATTTATGTAAATGTATTGAGCTGATTTTATAGAATTATATGGCAAGGCATACCCATTTACTTATGGAAAATAGAATGTTTTTAAAGTAGTTACTTTAATTTCTAAGAAGTAACCTCTTATTATTATTACTTATGCAGCAACTCCTCAAACTCCTCATTTGCAGCAACAAGAACTATCCTGAAGCTGCATATTTATTATATTTGTGTTGACTTTAAGCACAGAGTTTAAAAAATACTTTTCAGGAGTCCATTCAGAATCTTAGCCAGTCTTGTYCTAGCCTGTGATAGCTTTGTACTAATTCTGTCTCTGCTTTTTCAGACAATGTAAGTAAACAACAGAGCAAGTCTGTAAGAGTGAACTAAAATGCAAAGCATGTCTGCATAGGCAGTGAGGTGAAGTGGTTACTATGGAGCCAACAACCTCAGCTTCCAAATATCAGTCTTGACTTTTATACATTATATATCCTTCATTCAGTGCTAGATTATCTTCTTCACAAAGTTTAGCATTGTTTAGCTGAAATTTCAGCATACAAGATGTGATACGGAAATATGACAAGGCACAACTTGAGTCTGACAGAAAATAGGAAATGCAGTGAAAGCCTATGAATGTAGAGAATGTTATTAACTTGTGAGAAGCARCTGTTCTCCCATGGTAAAGTATATTACGATTTTTCAATTTTAATATCTTCATGTTAAATAATTATTTTCAAAGTATTGACTTAAATGTGCCACTGGTGACTTCACACCCATTCGCTATAATTATTTAAATAGGACAAGATTTTCAGAAAGTCCTGTGCTACCAAGCTCCCAAGTGCTCTGGGGAACCTTCTTTGAAACTTGCCATCTATTTTCCTTCTGATTGTAGAATTTGCACCCAGCTGTTTCACAGTTTTTAACCAGTCCTTTCTTTATCTCCAAAACTGTACAGGCAGGGTATCTTCATCAGTTTTTATTGGAGCATTTGCTTACAAAAGGTGCATTTTTCTTGCTTTAAAGAATTTARGATCTATTAGTTAAGTCACAATGGAGACTTGCCTGACCATTTTGCCACTATCAAAACACTGATAGAAAATACTAGCTCCAGCTTTAGACTCCTGGTTACTCACCAGCAAACCCTAAAAATATGGTTACAGTTGCATAAGGGAATTTTTGTGGAAAAATCTGTGTGAAAAAAATTAATTGACTTTACCTGGGAGTAAGTCACTAAATAAAACAGAACGACTTAATATTTACCACCTGGAAAGCCCTTGAAAAAAGTCTGAAAAATGTCACAGTCCCTGAGTTCATTGCTTTGCTATCAGTAGCAAATTTGGAGTTGTATTATTATTAAGTGCCATCTTAAGATTAACTTATTTTATTCCTTYCACTATTTTTAATTTAGAAATAACTGGTTTTCATTTAGAAATGTTTAAAAAGCCTTCTTTCCTACTGCTTGCCTGCATGATGGCATTGGGAGAGTTATGCACCCTTTTCTGGTATTTCCTTGCATTAGCATTCCTGCTCCAGCACTTGGTGTTYGGTGTACAGCCCGCAAATGAAGTTGACTCAAGTGTAGAATGGTTTTGCAAAGTTCAGTAGATGAAGCAGTGCCTGGCACTGGCCAGTGCACTGAGTGTAGCAGCAGGGAAGGGAAGGAGTGACTCATRTATGTTTGGGAAGTGGAAAAGAGAGTTTGCAGTTGGATTGAGATCTAGATAAATGAAAAGAGATGGTGAAATGTAGGGAAGGTCAGATAATTCAAGAATGAGAGAACAGAGATAAAAAGGGATCTGCCCTGGCTGTTCGCCCAACACTGAGTTCTGAGTCAAAACTTGGGCCAATTGCACCTTTTGTGGATATTGGTCAACAGTTTACTCATTTGAAGAGTTCCTGTAAGTTACCCTTTCTATTACAGATTCCAAGGTGTGAATTGTAGAGTCATTTATGTTGGAAAAAACCCTACAAAATCCAGCCGTTAACCTAACACTGCCCAGTCCATCACTAAACCAAGTCCCTAAGCACCACATCTGCATGTCTTCTAAATAYTTCCATGGATGGTGACTGCACCACTTCCCTCATTAGTGTGTTCTAATGTTTCACAACTTTTTTGGTGAAGACATTCTTCTTAACTTTCCAACTGAAACCTCTCCTGGMACTGCAAGTGTTTGCATTTTCCACAAAAGACAGGATTGACAAAGCTCAAATTTCTAATAAGAATGGATTTTGAAATGTAATTTCATTTTACAGCTAGAATTACATGCTGTGTAATCTGAGATTCATACAGTATTTCTTTGAATAGAGTAGAACCTTAGGAAAATTGGAGGGGGAGAGGGTCTCAAGTGGTTGGTTATGTAGTCCAGCCTCCCGTTCAAAACAGGMTAAACCTCAAAGTTGGGTTGGATTGCACAAGGCTTTCCCCATCTTAATTTTGAAAATATCCAAGGTTGGRGATTCCACAGCTTCCCTGGCTCTTAACTCCGTGCTGTGTGAAAGAATCTGGGTGTTTCTTTTTCTAGTTTAGACAGTGGAGCAGTATAATTAGCTTCCTCCTTGGCTTTCTCTTTTTAATGGGGTAAGCAAACCTAGTTCCCTGCATCTTTTCTCATATGYGATGCACTTCAGGCCCCAAACCATCTTAGTGATTCTTTACTGTATGTCTTCCAGTTCTTCAGTGCTTAGTAACTGGGTGTCCAAAGCTGTACACAGTATCTATCYCCATCTTGCCTTGTAAGTACTGAATAAAAGGGAATAATCACTTCACTTGACCTSCTGGTTTGGCTTTTAGAGCCCCAGTGTATGTTGATAGTGCAGTAATTTATCAAATATTCTGTTCCTATTGTCTCTCTTTTTCTGTGTGCACACAGGCTATTCCATTCCATAGGGATATAGCTAATAATATAGAGGACAGGAGGGACACAGTAAAGACATTCCATCTGTCAAAAAGGAACTGATAAACTTAATAGGAACTGAAAAAGTTTATRGCTGTACATAAAGTTAGCATCACTTTGTAGAATTTGAATTGCACTTGAAGCTTATAAGTTAAAATATCACTTTATATCAACAAGGTATCGTATGTGGTATAAAGATCCTTATTTTGTTTGCAATATTTTGTTTTGAGACAAACAGGGATTGATATTGCATTTCTGTAGCCATAGATCAGATAAAATTTGCCTTGTTTACTTCCAGTTGTTTAATTGCGTGGAAGTTTAGAGTGGAAAGAAAGTTCATAGAAACTAGCATGGATGAGGAAGCTGTTGTTAGTTACCAAGACATGCASTACTACTGGTAGTCATTCAGTCTTTATGTTTATTGCATTTTGGTTAATGTATTTTTATAATCATATTTTAAAAGCTGAATGCTTAAATTAAAATACTTTAATTAGTAAGTTATAAATAATTTAGGTGAGTTGCGTTTATATAGTATTTTATAGCTAAAGAATAACTTCAACAGAATCAGAAAAGAATTTAGCAGCTCCAAAGCAAATTGTCAGACTAAATACATAGGAGCCAGGATCAGTGAAATTTCTTGAGATCTCAGTAGCTTATGTACAAAACTGCAGAGTTGATCACTTGGGAATTCTGTYCCTGTGTCTCAAGAGCAAGCATGGAGAAGGATATGTCATGGTTTCTTAAAATTACCTTTAAAAAATTTAGATCTGGCTTTCATATTTCTGTACTGCTAGTTTAATATGCTTCTTGGGATGGRCTTTTCTCCAGTTTTATGAAGTTAGAAGAATTATTCGGAATCAGAAGGGCTTGTTACTCATCTTTAATTTTCAGAATGGAAAATTCTTTSTTGTTTACAGTTTTCTTAGAATTCAAATACATTTGAAATCAACRTAACTAATTTTAAAATTGGTGAAAATATTTTTTCCCAAGAATTTCAGCTTTTGACATAATTAGCTCTATGGTTGCTAGAGCTGCAGAGTAAAACAAATTACTTCAGTATTTCCTTCACTGAGTGCTTAATAGTGCAGTTTAACTAATAGCATTATTTACTCCTTCAGTAGTTGATCATTGTAAGCAAAACCAGTATGAGGAACATTGCTTTTTTTAATGGAGTAATCTTACTTGAAGTATTGATTGGGATGTGGTCGTTATCATCCATAATCTCTTTAGAGGAGAAGAAAAAAAGTCAGTTGCTCTTCTAAGTCCTGCTTCTCACTTTCAAAAACTGACATGTGTCTATTATCTGTATAAATTCTAGAAGTTGTGTCTAAATTGAAAATCATTAGGCATTTACTGTCATTACAATAAACCTCAATTAGAAAATGTTTAAATATGGAAATCATTGCACAAAGCTATTAGTTATGATCACAAACACATTTGGTATGTGTAGGTATTTTATGTTCCTTTGATCTTCTATTCATCGGTATTACAAAAATATTGTAGTGTTCTAGTATTATATACCCTCAAACTTGTGGTAATACTAATTTTCCCATGGTGAAGCAGTCATGTTTAATTTAATTATACTGACAATATCAATGGGAATTACTTTGTAAGCATATTTTTAATCTAGGATTCAAAGAAAGAATTAAGCACCACTGAGATAATTATTAAGATTTTAGATAAAGATTCATGTGGAATTATACAGAGGACAAAAACATCCTTGCATTTCSTTTTCTAGACTAAACATGACCAAAGGATATTCAGCACTSAAGAGACTGTACATGTTAGCAGTGTATTTAGTGTTTTGAGTAAGGCGAATGGTATCTAGAAAGAGTTCAAAGAGCTTTTTGTAGGTTGAAARGAAAGGTTAATTAAAAGAAAGCAAACACAAAAAACWAAGCTCAGTAATCCTGATTTTACTTATCTGGCACARCTGTAGTTAAAAGGAGTTTCTGTAAATTGTTTTTCATCTCCAAAACCTTTTTTATTCTAAGCTGTTCCTGAGTAGAGTTGCTTTTCCTTATTGTTCTAATAATGTGATGGTCAGTTATGGGATATAGGGAGTTCAGGGAACTTTAGAATATAGGGAGTGCTTGCATTATTCTTACTGCAGTAAATATTCTGTCTCTTTCGTATTTTACTTGTTTGTATAGATTCTGAATGGATACAGTGATCTTCGTCTCTGTTGATAATGTTCTCAGTTTACATTTTACCTTTATAAMTGCTGTTTTAAGGCATTCCCAATATAAAAAGCTCTGTTTAATTCAAATTCCAAATGAATTTATTTCTTAGTTGGAGTGAAAGTTATTCTACTTCCAAGAAGTGTTAAACCTAGTTTTTGAGATTCAGTGGATCAAAATCTCATTGTCTGAATGCTTCTGAAGCTTACTGTTGTCACACTGGTTTTTATTGGTCCTAAAGTATTTTATCCTAGCCTCATCAACTACACTTTTAACATGTTGCTAGCAAAAGATGTCTCTCCTCAATTCCAGAGCATTTGTTTGTAGTAGTATTGGGCTGAATTCTGTTCTTCAGACAGCTTAAAGAAGCCTCTTACCCGCCGGGCTGGTCCTCAGGGGGATGGTCCTTCCTCTCTGTACTGCCAAGGCCACACCTGGAATGCTGTCTCCAGTTTCCCACAAGACAACATGAGTATATTGGAGTTAGTCCATTTCAGGGCCACGAAGATGATTAAGGGACTGTCCTGTGAGGAGAGATTGAGGCAGCTGAAACTATGCAGCCAAGAGAAGGCTCAGGGTGGGGATTTTATCCGTGTGCACAAATGAAGGATGGGAGGGAATGGAGACAAGGAAGCTGTGGTCTTCCTAGTAGTGCCCACTGGTAGGACAAAAGACAGTGGTGTAAATGAAGACAAGACATTTCATCTGAACACAGGAAAAAATTTTTAGTGTGAGGGTGATCAAAACRCTGAAATAGATTGCCACAAGGGTTTTGGAATCTCCATTAGTGGAGATACTGAAAACGTAACTGGACATAGCCTTGGGCAGATGCTGTGGCTGATCCTGCTTGAGCAGGGGGGTTGGACCAGATGAGCTCAGTAAGTTCTTTCCAACGTAAATTACTTTCCAACTCTTAAGTCAAGGCTGTGGCATCCTGTATAATGAGTGAACTCACAAAGTAAGCTTTGGCCAAGCTTAGCTCTTGTGATTTTTCTTTTTTAATTTATTTTAGAATCTGCAGGTAGTGGTTAGGGTTTTGTAACAGAAAATTTCCTTGTAATATCACTAAGCATTTTGAAGCACAGACTTTTTGATYGTTTCAGAAATTGTCAATTTGCGTAACTATCTTACTGAAAATGACTGAAGAAAATGAAGTAATATCTYCTCTAGATATTGCAGTGAATACTAYTGTTTCAGCCTACCTCTTCTATATAATGCTTACAGCAGCAGAACCAAGCACAGCCCCAACAGCTGCTCTGATAGTGCCCAGGAGGCCAAGCTATGCAACAGCTGTGTCACACAGATTAATTGTGCAAAAGTTGGATATTAATGCTTATTGGTTTTAATTGGGGTTGTATACTGGAGCTAAGCTAGTTTAATTTATAGCTGCAGTTTCTTTTATGACCATATGTATAGTACTAATATTTGTATTTCTTTTTAATTTACAGGATGGAGGTCTGCTCCTAAATAATCCTTCTGCACTGGCAGTTCATGAGTGCAAGTGTCTGTGGCCAAATGTTCCATTGCAGTGCCTGATTTCGCTGGGCACTGGTCGGTACGAAAGCGAGGTAAAGACCAACGTCACACACACCAGTCTGAAAGCCAAACTGACAAATGTTATCAACAGTGCAACTGATACAGAAGGTTGGTGTCTTAAGATACACTTGTACTGTGACAGTTTTATTTATGTTTCTTAGAATTAKAGTTCCAATTCAGAGAATAACCTTCAGCCTTTTGTCTTTCTCCTTCTCCTCTACTACCCCCATGAAACTAATTKAAGCATGTCCCTTTGTAACTTATAGTGTAAGTTTTAGTACCAGTATTATGTATTTTCTGTATTTCATCTTTTTACTTGTGATTTAGGATAAAAGGCATATTTAGGACTTCATTTGAAAATCATCTTATCTTACATTTATTTGTTTTTTCCATAACACAGAAATGCTTAATGGTTAATATAGAACACTGATTTTCAACAGCTTCAAAAAAAGTATTTGATTGCCAACCTTTTTTATATATGCTTTTATACCTGTACTTTTCCAAGCACTATACTGTATCTGCCAGTGCTGATGACTTCCATTGCTGTCAGAAAGMGCCAAGCATCTGTTTTCTAAAATAAATTCAGTTCCTAGATGGGAGTACACTGGAACATTGTCACTAGCAATTTACATCTGATTTGTTATTACAAACAGGAAATATTCATATACAGATAATTTCCCCCTCCTCTTACAAAGGAAGCTTCTACTGCAGAAATCCAGGAAACAAGAAATGCTCTTAYGATCTAGATCCCTTGCAGTAAAGTCTCTGTCAGCTGACTGTAGGAAAAAGCTGTATTTTGGATTGCCTTYTGGTTTTTGCGCAGGTGTGGAAAGGCAGTGGAAATTGGGGGAAGGCGATGTGTGCTGTCCACTTTCTGTCAGAAAGTTTCATTGCAGCTGAAAAATGAGGCAAGAAATGTAATGGGAAGAAGAAGAAAGGAAAGTTCATTGTGGAGATGAAAGGAAAAAACATGGAAAGAGGGAAGAATATATTTGAACAAATGGGAACTTTTATTACAAAGAAAAAAAGGGAGAGTATTAAATAGAGCAAGAGAGACTGCATGTGGTGAGACAAGAATAGATGTAGCTGAGTAATTTGCAGGAGGAGAGGCCAAGCCAAGAGGATTTCAAATTTACAAGAATCTTTTGCTGTGATCTTACTCCTGATATGTTTTCACTTCTAACTTTTTATATGACAATAGATGTTTAAAAGAATGGAGGAACATGGTAAGAATGCAGAGAAGATGGAAATAGAATGAATGCTGAAGGTAGTGATAGAAATGGAATTTTAAGTGAGCCACCAAAAAGATCTAAAGGGAGAGAAACAGATTATTTAAAAAGACCATAAATATTCATTACATAGTTAGTTTTTTATTATTTTACTGGTTAACTGAAGTCCTGTAATTTAACTTGAACATTTTAAATTAAATGCATGTTAAATTCAAGACACAAATCTGTRGTAATAGACAAAAAAAATYATTAGTTGTAAACAAAAGAAAGCTTTAATCCTACATATTTTTACTTTGAGATTGCAGAAGTACGTGTATCTGTTGTTTTCCTAATAYCTACTTCTGTTAGTASCAAGTGTAACAAATTACAGGTATCCTGAATGGGACAATGCAAGTTACATTCCTGGTTTTCAGGATATGCTCTTAGTTGYTGAGGAATGGAATGTAATTAAARATCTAGATAGCTGTAAAGCCTACTTAATTGTCATACCAGTGAGGTTGTCTTGGAATAAAAGATGAAGCTTTTGCAGAGTAAACAGAGCTACAGGGTCATTTACAAACCTTCTAGTGAGAAAGGGGTTTTGATGAGGCAGTGSTAGAAAAATGTTTACTCAGCAAAGCAGCCCATATTTACTCTTCCTGTGTCATTCCAGAGCAGTTGTTGTCAGAACACTTGCAGGACTGTTAGACTCTCTCAAGTGAATTTAACTCTTTTCTTCATTTATTTTCAATACAGAAGTTCACACCATGTTGGATGCACTCTTACCTCCAGATACTTACTTCAGATTTAACCCTCTCATGAACGAAGACATACCTCTGGATGAAAGTCGTAAAGAGAAGCTCAGTCAACTGCAGACAGATGGAATTCGTTATTTAGAACGAAATGAAGAAAAACTGAGAAAAGCTGCAAAAATATTAACACAGGAAAAATCAGCTTTGCAGAGGCTTCAGGACTGGATAAGATTAAAGGCTGACATGTATGAAGGCCTGCCATTTTTTTCCAAATTGTGAATAAGTAATGCATGAAAGATAAATGTAAATCTTTTTCTGGAAAATCCATTTGGTACTGTAAAGGAAGAACATTTATTCAGGGTAAATAACATCTTYGGAATACTGTCAGAATTGGGGAGAAAGCAATTCAGGATGGCTGTTTTGTGCACACTTGTTGCAAGGTTTTATGGTGTTAATTATTTTTGRAACTTAATGAATCTTACTGTTGCTCTACTTTAATTTCTGAAAGTCAGTAAAATTGAAAATTATGAAAATAATTGTGCAATGCATTTTTGGATGTATGTACTACAGAAAACCTCTATTTATCAACTACCAGGTTTATTCAAAGTTAACAAAAAAAAAATCTCATTCACTTTAGTGTAGGCAAATATACCTGTTAGGCTCTTATGTAGCCAGTGAATTTAATAGAAATGTAATGTTCTTGCAAAAACTCTGCCTGTATTAATTGCACTTTTACATCTGAAAAAATAACATTTAATTTTTTTTTTATTTTAGTGGATTTTGTACATAACAGTATTGAGTAAAATGTTTGGATGACTATAAATGGCCTATTAAATTATCAACATTAACTGGTATTTTTAGAACTTTCTGCCTGTTGTTTTTGTTGGAATAACTTCAGATTGRTTCATTCATTGTTTGAAAATAATCCCAAACCCCAGAGCTTCACTTGAGCAGCTATTCCAGTTACGGGATAAAGGAAATAAAATCCTGAAATAGTTCATATGAATGGGAAGGTTTCTTAGAAAAACTTCAGTTTTGGGTGCCAAACTTGAAGTGTATCTAGTCAAGAAGAAAATTAGAACTTGAAACATTAAATTATATAAATTTMATTTTGTCTTCTAACCCTCATATGTGCATTCTCCTGAAATTACCTCAGGGCTCTGAAGTTAACTTTAGAGCTTACTGCATTCCTTTGGGCATATTTCCTGCCTATGCCATGAGGGATGTGACAACTAGTGCATCAAACAGCATGTTCAACAACAGGAACGTATACAGGAGTTGTTCAGAGCAGTGCAGTGAAATTTGAGGTAGAGACAGCTGCTGATACATGTTGGGCACGTACCTGTTAATAAGATTATTTGCCAGATGCTTGGGTGAGTGTCTTGTAGGAGACAGCTACAGTGCATGAAGATATTGACTAGATGAAATGTATGTTCTATGCAGTAGCTAAAATAYCCAGTTTCACCAAAATTAGTGCATTTGTCACTTTGCTGTTTAGAACTAATCACCTGCAATTGCATTATCTACTAAAAATAACATTTATTATGATAGTCACCTTCTGYACTTGTTTTAAAACATTGAAAATATTATTAGGCTGTAGTTCAGAAAGGAACTATGAGGCAGATACCTGAGAAGATCTTTTGAGCTGCTTCATWGTATTTTTGACTGTGCAAGAAAACATTTGATTGGGCTTTTTTTTTTTTTAAATTTATACATTTTTAATTTTGACCTGTGTCATTTTACCCAGATATTCATCCTTTTTTTGGTTCTCCCTCGGTTCTCTGGTTTGTGTTTGCCACACAAGGCAGAGAGTTATGATCTTAATCCAACTTTCATTTATACAACCTCCCTTTTGCATTCCAATTCAATAAAACTGAATAAAAGAAAAACAAATCAAACCTTTCCCACAGGTGTGAGACAATTTAAACATAAAAAAATGTTTCTCATAGAGGTATCTTGTATAAACTGTTGCCAGCATCCTAAATCAAAACAGACAGTATCAGGTAGTCTCATGTAACTACACAAGTTACTCACTTCTTTCTCTGGCAGAGAGCAAAGTCATAGTATCATCCTGAATTCCTGAGTTTCCAGTCACAGGTTTTTTKGGGGCAAGTATTATCTAAGGAAACACGTACCTTTAGTGAACAAGGAGATAACATTTCCATTTAATTTTTTTATAGAAATAAAACCTCATGTTGCGAGGATTTTATTTCAGTTATGGTAGGATCTGGATTTGTGATGATACTGTTTTTGCTGGAAGCTGCTGTCTTACCTTGGTTCACCCCTTCTCCCCTCCTCTTTATTCSTATAACAATATTTTTCTTAAGTGTGGCTTTTAAAAGTACATATGGAATTGAGCTACAGAGTAATTAATTCAGACTGTTTYAGGCCTCTGTATATAAATTCACAAGGTGCTTCTATTGAATGCCTTCAAACGAAACTCTTTSATCCTTGGTGCTGCAGGTGCTGCAGTCTATCACACACTAATTAGGAGTTTCTTCTCCTCTCTAAACCATTTTAAWATATGGAGATGCAATAGGTGTTTCACTTGAGCTGTAATTAGTTTTTAGTTACTTAAAAAAAAAATAAGCAATTTGCCAGAAATCCTATCTACTATGGCTATGTTCCTGTAGCACTGTATATGTATTTTCAGGAAATGTGAGGCATTGGCAGTGGGATACTGCATGATACTTTAACAGCAGCAGATGGAATAAGAACTGTAATGGAATGAGGATTGGCTAAATTAGGAAACAGTTTTAAATTAAGGGGGTTTATTGATGGGAGCAGGGAAATTAGTCGGTCAAATACAAGCATTGTAATGGACTGAAGAACATGATAATTCCCTTCACACATTAGATCTAGAAGGGATCATGTATATTTTGAACAATATTATTTCAATGCAGCATGGATTTGAGACTAGACTAGAATGARAAATGTACTCCTGAACAATAAAAATAGGAAAAGGAGTACTCTACCGAAGAACATCACATTAAAGGAATCGAATCCTGCTTTGAAAGAGTACCCCTGGGAATGTTGTGGGGCTGTCCAGTTAAAAAAACTGAAATTGACTCAGCAGTCACAGCTACAAAAATAACTCTTATCAGTGCAGCAGAGAATTCCCTGGCCAGGAAAACGTGAACAAATGTGAAAAAAACCAGATCAATGCGAATTTTGAATCTAGAATAAACAATCACAAGCAGACAGTAAGTAGATAAGCATTCTAGGTAACTTGTGCATTCGGAGATGACTACAAAGTTTGTCTGACCAAACGTTACTATTTAAAGATGTGCCAGGTCTGTATGCTGGAAACAAAATCAGGAACTTTACTGGTGTCTGTGCCCACAGCAATGGGGTTGGAACTAGATGATCTTAAAGGTCTCTTCTAATACAAGCCTTTCTTGGGTTAGAAGAGACTCTCTTCTRTGATGAGTTTAGGCTTTAGCTGAGAAAGTAAAAACGTCAATTTTGCAAAATTTACAAAATATCTTTGATTTTGAAAGGCAGAAAGAGGGAGTCCAGACTAGGAAATGAAAAGGAATAGGCATAAAATAATCTCCCTTTATGCAAAGTCAGAAAGAGGAAAGMCTCTTAGGTTTTCTTAGATGACCTCTTGTTTCTAATTATTTATGCAGAAGGAGATACTAGTTGAAGGAGGTTTCATTGCCAAAGGAAATATAACTTAAATGTTGAAATGTGAACACTTTAAGATACTTCCTTAGTCACTGTATAGTCCAGCAGTGAAATGAAGATACTGATTCTATTGCACAAGCTGAATGCAGCAGCAGATGAATATAATTACCTCTGTTCAGTGCTATTAGAGAAAGATATTCAGACTAAAACAGATGCAAAGAAGGGCTGCCAAAGGGAAGATTAAGAGAGTGTGGTTTATTTCATCAACAAAACAAGGGCTGGAAGGAGGGAACCTGCTGCTGTTTAAAAATACTTCAGGAAGGAAATTATAGTAGATTAAGGGACAACAGTTGCATAAAGCCAAAAGTGCTCRAACTTCATCAGAAAGTAAATTTAAYCAGAAAGTAAAAGGGCCTGAGGAGCAAGGTTACAGAATGACTATGYAGAATTAAAAGAGCAAAAGAAACTGATTGAGTGTTAAGTTTTAGAAATTGAGCTCTGTAAWGCACTATCTGTAATGGACTATCTCTACCAATCTCCATGGCCAACTGAATCGTTTTAACCTATGAGGCAGGTGAGAACTTGTTAACCCTTCCTATATAGCAGAATCCATAGGCTATTGGAAATAACCAACATCTTCTCATTAGGTCTAATAGATAAGTCTTGTATTTGATCCATTACTTACATTTGTAAGTAAAGCATTTGTTTTGCTTTTCTTGCCGAGCTGGTAAAGGGAGCTGATACAGGCCGAGGTAATACAAGACACATGACAGGTGAAAGAAAAATCTGGTATGTGCTTACTATTTATTTGTGACATGWATTTTTTATCAGAGATTGAAGTACTTATATGCTGCTGGGTCAACAAATAGTTCTGGTTTTCCTCCATTAAAAGATTGTTCTCAAAATGACACCTATGCAATACAAACATGATCTGTTGCAGGGGAGGATGTGTTAAGGCCTCCTCTTTCTGCTTAAGGACTGCACTCCAGGCCAGCTGTAATACAAACCCATAGTCTTTTATACTCAACTGCATAAGGCAAGAAGAGAAACCCAGCTGTTTGGGTTTTTCATGCCACTGCTTGAAAAATTAAGTAAAGTTTTCAGACCTTGCAGAACTTTTCTGTTTGAAGGACAGTTTGGTTCTAGAAGTAAGATACATTCTTAGTGCAATCATATTCATTTACAGAGAAAAACAAGCATGTCAAATGTTTCCTCCTCAAACTCAAACTTGTAGGAACAAAATGATGTTATTCCTCCAGCTGCACATCATCCTGAGGTGTGAACTCAAGGAGCTGCTGCCCCCCAGTTCCCCTCTTCACTGCTCAGCCTCCTCATTCCCAGCCTCCTCACTCCCATACCTGCAGTCTTGTCTGCTCCTGGTATGTACCCATTAATTCCAGTGTGCCACCTGGTCCAATACACYGCTAATGGCCTTCACTGTTGGCCAGCTTTTCATAAAACAAGAACAATTATTTAAATTCTTCTTCAAGATTTAACAAAAACAATTCTATTATTTGTTTTAATAAAATTAGCAGATTTCAGTAAGTGGAAGTCATTAACAATTTTCAACATACTGTAAAAAGTAAAAAAGTACTGAAACACTACATTACTTATACGCCCGGTAATGCATGTTTAATCTATGGCAACAATTCAATTTTATTTATTATTTCATTTTATTTATTGGTTTTTCATATTTTTATCTTTAACAGCTATTTCCCCATATAGTTGCAGTAGCATAAAAAATATACTTTGAAATCAATCAATATATTTTGAAATMTTTACCTTTCAGAAAGAAGCTGTAATATAATATTTTCAGGTAAAACCCCAGAGACAAGTTGGACTGATAACTAATACCTTTAAAGTGCAATGCTGAGTTCAACAAAGTAATGCTGTTAGCATTTAAGAGCTGTTTTTTATRTTTTCAAGAACTTGAAAACAGGAAAGGGAACAGCTTTTTGTTCTTGCACCATTATTTTCTAATTGAATGATGTAATAATCATCACACTAATACCACAGGGAAACAGTCTTCTAGAATGTCTCAAAACTGCATAGCAAATCCCTAAAAGTAACTCCTTAAAAATCTGGCCTGTGTCCAGGGCATAAGCTGCTGTTCCATACTTCCTCACTGGCTGCTCCGTGGAAACCAGAAGTATTGTCCTATCCTTTTGTAAACCTCATTTGAATGCATTTTCAGGCAAGCGAGTCAGGCAGTCAGAAAACATCTAACAATGGGACAAGAAGAAAAAAGAAGCAGARGTGTTGGAGAGTTTACAAGCTGGTAGGGAATGCCTCTATCCTCCTACAAGGAAAGGTAAGTATTTCACTGTTTAGTATGTGGAGTCAAAGGACAAAATCATTGACATGGCTAAATCTGACTTCAAAGCATTTCTTTACAGAATCTACTAGGATATAAGCATGCCATAACTTCCAAACTTGAGCACTGTGTCCATTCCAAGCAGGTCTAAACCATCTRGTTATGAATACAGCAGGAAAGACAATAATATTTCTATAGCAGAATACGTTTTAAATAATTTGCACTAGATATGTCATAATTCCTTAGGAAGAGCTGCAGATCAGTAAGGAAGGCTTAGATGAGATTGTCAGGAAGCAAGTGTGCTCTGGACAGCTGTTTATTGCGTGGCTTCATATATATATAAATATGAATGGTTGTGTATATTGGCGATAGTAAAGAAAAAAAAAGACAAAATACTTCCAGCATGATGCTGTTCCTATATATTTTATGCCCAGTCTGTGGAGTGCATTCACTTCAGACTGTCTTTGAGAAAAGGAAAACTTTTCCTCATCCATTATGCAGGGCTTAGCATAATGCAGCCTCTCAGGTAAACATTATCTCTTTTCAAACCAATACATTTACARTAGGTGCATCATAACTTAAAAGAAACACTGTTAAAAAAGAGATTGGCTTCCTGAACTGAATATATCCAGTATGTGTTAGATCATGACTGTGAGGTTGCTGCTGTCTTTTGTCAGTATGAGCTGGTCAGTGGTATGAGGCGCTGTCCCTGTGGCATGCCCAGAAAGCATCATCATTGACACACAGTTCCTGCTACAGAGCGCTTGATCATCCTGCAAATGGCCCTGCTGGCACAGGACACTGCAGCTGCTGGACACAGGCAGCAATCAGGCATTCAGCARATACTCCACATTAGAGTCAGAGCCACTCCATACTAGTGGTCTTTCTGATCAGTCAGGCCTTTAAAAAGTCAAAGMACACAGAACAAGACAGTTCTCTTTCCTTCTGGAGATAATGAGGAAGATGACTTAGATCATTATTACCATGCAGGACACAATGGCTTTGCTTTCCTCCCTCACAATAGCTCATTGTAAAGAAGCTCTTGCAGCCAGGCCTCAGAAAGCARTACTCCATAGTCATAATAGCTCACAGTTGCCATGAAGTCACTAAAAGCACTAGAAGGGATAAGTTTTCAAGTCTCCAAAATACGTTGAAATGTCTGGTTTCCAGCTGGGCTTAGAATGCCAGACTCTGAAGGTACTGTGAGAGAATAACAGTGTCAAGAGGTGCCTCTGCAGAAGGTCCCCATGGTAAGTTCCCCATTGCAAAAGCACTTCAGAAGTATGGAGTCTCCATAAGAAATAAACTCCACCTGACAGCAGGTACTTTGTTCTAGTAACCTTTGCTATGAAGAGCATCTCCAACAGATCAGATATTAAGTACCCAGCTGACATATAGGGATGTTTGTGAAATCAGCAGGAAGCAGGAAGATGGTGCTAAGCCTTCTCCTTTCTGCCGGGACAGTTCCTCAAAAGAATACTCCCATGCCAGCCTTCTGTCCCAGAAAAATCTACTGTAAAATGAGACAACAAAATTTCCACGCCACATTCAGTGCTGGGCTGAGGGGTGTTCAATCAGGTTCTCGGATGTGTGTGGAAGGGAGAGTGTTTCCTGAACAAGCCAAAGGATCAGCATGGGTGCTGCCCTGCCAACCCTACAAGCCACTTGTATGACTTTGGTTGTCACCATGGGGTGGCATGGGGATAGGCAGGCTGCTATTCCAAATTTATTTCTCTATTGTGTGAGAGGGCACTCTGCTGCTGATGGTGGTAAAACCTAATTGGTCCCAATATGGGCCTGTGCTGCCATGCTTTTTCAGAGAAGTGCGATCTGTGATTCTGCAAAAGCACAGTTCAGGGAGGGAGGATAGAATATGTGTTGGCAGCCTCAAATCACTGCAGAGCATGAGGAAGTGTTCTCACTGGAAGTGTTTCTAACTAGAATTGTGAAAGCCATGTCCCTTGAGGAACACCGATCTTCTGGACATCAACTGAGTCTTTCTCCAGAGCCCCAAAGCATTAGCAGTGCAGCCAGAGGCATGCTAAGAGAATATAATGAAGGAATATGAAACTGCACAAAGCAGAGACAAAACCTATTCAAAGTAGCAAAGAAAACTTCTAATTAGGTGCTCAGAAGTATGTACTTTTTCATTATGACAGTTTCTGGACAGCTTTTCTTCCCTAGTTACCTAAAAAGAAAAGAGAAGAGAATAAAGAGCTTCTTCAAAAGGTAAGTCACCCTTGTCAGACTGTATTTGTAAAAACAAACACACTGCATCTCAAAAACCCTTTCTCCACAACAGCAAACAATAGATTAGAAAATGATTGAATGCAGTTSATTTTCTAATCTGATGCAGACATGCACAAATGGCTTTATAGAGATACAGCACTGAAGCCTTCCTTAACTTGAATTAAACAGTAACTGCTACAGCTATTTTGTATTTCAGCGTTAACCTCTGGCCTGCAGTCACTGCTGTGAAGGTCAACAAATCAGACCACAGAAGGCTCAATGTCAGTGTTTTACATCTTTATCCAGGTATACATGTTACAGCCGTGCTGTCTCTCAACTCTAAGCAAATGTCTGTATCGTTACTAAAACAAGATGTCACAGTAGATGGTGGCAAGCARTCAGCTGTGCACTCAGCTGCATCTACCCTTCCACACCATCGTGAAGATGTCTAGGATTTCATCGTTTTTGTCAGGCAAGTCATCTTTCCTTATTCTCATCTTGCTTTCAAGGTCTAGAACAACAGCTGTTGTGAMTGCAGGTCTGGGTTTACTTCCCTAGGGACAAAAGGTATGATAGCATTTCTGTGGGAGTTCCAATCTGAGACGTTTCAAGATGTTCCCTTTTTCTTTCCCAAAATAGATCAATGTTTTTTATGTCATTGTTCCCCATTCTGAAGAACTCTTCTGTTTTTTAGCTCCGCCCTGTGGAACTTAGACGTCTGACTTCTGACACCCTTCTACCTCTAATGCTGTGTTGTAAAGCTTTAGAGATCACATGCCTAGTTTTGAAACCAAATGCCGCTGTTATAAACAATTGTTAATCGTTTATAGAGCAGCCTTTGTGCTCATCTATTTCTGGAAAAGAGTGGCCTAAGATAGCCTAAGATAGCTTTCTTCATGTCAATGCTTGAACTTCAGCTATAGAACACAGAATGATAAAAGTGTTACAGAAAAAAAAGGCAATAGTTAAAAATGTCAGTGTTACAGCATTTCTAAACCTTTGAGCAGAACACAAATGTTTCTTACCACAACAGATGATAGAAGAAATGAGAAAATCATTATTACATAGCTAAAGCAACAGAACATACATAGATGGTGTCAAGGGATTGATTTTTATGGTATAAGGTTCCTCCCTAATCACAATAACAAAAAAATAACTTCAGAACWTAAGTGAAGGTTAGCAGAAGAAACAAAGTTTCAAGTCAAAAGTAAAATATAGTAAAGTAAATATAGTAAAAGTAAAATATATGCCATGTTTTTGAAGACAGATCTAGATGACAGATGAATCTATTTCATTTGAAAGCACAGATTGAAACAAGAAGCTGCAAATTCATCTGTATATTCATTACAGAATCTCATAAATCAAATATGCTAATTACTATTGAACAGGCCAAATGAAATTATTATTGAGCATATTTAAAWTTGTGAGGAAACTCAGACTTAAAGCTGATTCTGTGATTCACAGTAGTGAAAAATAGTGAACAGTTGCATGTTCATGTCCAGAAAAAAACCTGAACGTATCCACACCTTTATCCACAGTTAGAAGTTCCCTGTAAGGAGTACAGTCCATTTTAGGGACAGTATTAAATTCAAAAATAATGGAATCAGTTCCATAGACCCAGAGGTTTTCACTGCCTCTCCTAAGGTTGGTTGACCCACATTGTCCCTTGCTGTGGATATTGGAGTCTGCCAGCCACCATGTGAGAGCCAGTGCCAGCCTACAGATCACCTTGCTCGTCACCAGTTGGGACTTACAATATCAYGGAGTGACAAAACTGCAGTGCTTTACCTTTTTAGGCTTCCACTCTGCCTTTATTAGTAAAGAAATCACAGAATCATAGACTATTCTGAGTCAGAAGTGACGCAAGTGGATGATTTAAGTTCAACTCCTGCCCTGCACTGGACATCCCCAAGAGTCACAYCATGTGCCTGAGAGCGCCATCCAAACTCTTCGTCAGCTCTGTCAGGCTGGGGCTGTGACCACTGTCCAGGGGAGCCTGTTCCAGTGCCCAACCATCCTCTGGGTGAGGAACCTTTTCCTAACAGCCAGCCTAATCCTTCAAGCCATTCTCTTGGGTTCTGTGGCYGATCACCAGAGAGAAGAGATCAGCACATGCCCCTTCACATCCCCTCATGATGAATCAGGCTGCTATGAGGCCTCTCCTATTYCCCTCTAGACTGTTTGCCATCTCTGTGGCCCTCCTTTGGATGCTCTCTCATGACTTCATATATTTCTCATACTGTGGTGCCCAAAAGAGCATACAGTGCCCTAACTGAGGCTGCACCAGTGTAGAGCAGGGCAGAAAAACCCCGGTCCTCGGCTGGCTGGCAATGAAAAGAAAAAAGACAAAAAATCAGTTAGTTTTAGTCAGTTTGAGTAAACCTGGAAAACCTTTTAGCACTGCTCTTGGCAAGTGATGCATTATGACACAGTCTGTGCTCTGTCACATCAGCCATCTGATTTGAGGCCATATATCTGGTACTACACACACTAGTTTTCTTCTGCAAGTTTTAAAAATACTCCAAGGAACTCCTAGGCTGAGGAAACTGCTGGACTCCTGTAGCAATCAGCATCACAGAAAGCAGGGAAGCAGGTTCTGGCGCCAGAAGAAGTGAATGATTATCCTTTAAATGTGAGCCCTGCTTAAACACTTTGGAAGGAGCAAGGGTATTTACAGAATGAGACTGACAATCTTAGGAATATGAATTGGAAAATGGCTGACTCCAATGACAGGAAAGTGTGAATACCAGGGATCATACATCATTAATTATGAGGGTTTGTGTATTTGAGTGACATCCAGCACAGAAATGGAAGATACCCAAACTTCACGATAATTGCTGTATGTGATAATAGCTCTTCCAGCAAAGTGTAAATAGTGAGACAGAGAAGAGCAATTTCCAATATTTTTAGAAACTGTGTAACTTTTCTCTACTTTGTGAGAGGAAAATTATATGCTCTTGCCAGAAAAGGATGGAAAAATAACAAAGCTGGGGGACTGTGTGGCAAAGCACAGAAGGTTAAGGGGGATTAAGCAGAAGAGGACATAAAGGATTTGGATGCTGTACTGAGGAGTGCTATTACAGTAAACCATAAATGGGAAATGATTAAATAAAAATACAAGAAAGCAGAAGCTCATCTGCTAGAGACAAAATAGTAAAACTAAATAGATATATTTGCTGTTAATGTACCAGTGCAATTTTCTGTTTGGAATGGGGGGATGAAAGAAAGCTATTCCTTCTGTTTAYGTTGATGCTTCCACTGCACACGAAACAGGACTTTTGCCAATTCGTTACACCTCTAGCTAACTTCAACGCCATGTGGAAATTATGTCTAGCAATATGTCAGCTGATAGAATTTGGAAAATATCAGCATTTACAAATCTTTAAGTTCCTTTATTTTATTAAATGTGTGTATTCACATTTCTTGTGATGCACAAATGCATTTGGTTTAATTATTTTCTCATGTTCCCTAACTACCAGTTTCAGCAATTTTTTTYCTGAGTCATTTAAAGTGTTTGATTCATTTGGGGAGATTTCTTGAATCCTTCTAAATTCCCAATTCATACCTAGAGGTCCATGCAACTAGAACATTCCTATGGGATCTCAGCTTCTCTTCATGGTTTCAAAAGGGCTACTGGTAGGCTTTTCATGTGATCATAATCACATATTCKAAACACCATTTGGTGCCTGAATTATGACAGACCATAGAAATTATTAACTAATTTCTCTGCCAATTTAAGCTGAGAATACTCACACACCAGACAACAGTACTCTCTGTAACTGAGGGGTTGGGCTGCACAAGGATTGCTTTTCCTCCTATTCTGGGTGTTTTCCTAGTGTGAATTGTACATTTTCAGGGGCAGAAATCAGTTTTTTTCTGACTACCATGAATAAAACCATGAAGAGTGAAACCTTTCATTTAAAGTGATTATTGTTTTCTGGACCTTTAAAAATACATTTTTATCCTGATAAGACAACTAATGCAAGAAAATCTTGGAAATATCTTTGGTTATGCTGAAAAAAACAAAGCTGATTGTTCACTGTTGCCTGCTTCAGAAAGCTACYGGGGCCATAAAGTGACATCCCTCTGCTGGGAACCCAGCAGAACCAGTCGGTTTATCCAGAGATTTTCTCACTGCTAAAAAATCCAAAGATAAGCCATTATTTGTTTGTAATTTAAAACTAATTTCATCCTCAGAAGGTCCAGCAGATTTAAAGAACAAGGTGTATTCTAAGCAAGTAAACTAAAAAAGCCCTTTGGGTATTTTTGTAGCTCAAGACTAAAGGATAACTTCAAAAGGACTTAATTGATACAATTCTTTCACAGTTTTCCTCTCTGTCTCAGTTTCCTATGCAAAACCTTACCTTTTTTCTAAGGCTTATACATGTGATCAAAATTTATATTCATGTATTGGAAAAAGGAGCAGCCCTTACTTTTTCATCAACTTTGCTCTTTTTCTCTGTCATCAAATCCACATTGTGGATCTGCACAATAAACAAATGCATTAATATAGCTCTAATAGCTATTATTAAACATTTCTAGAATCTTGGCATTGCTTCCTAAGTYGTCTCCATAATGGAAAACACTCCACTGAAGACAAAGTCTCTTAACATGTGAGACACTTTGCTGAAGGATGAAACAGCAAATTGTGCTGTTAAATCGTAACATCAAGCTTGACTTTAAGCTCCTGTTTTTGAAAAAGGAGCTGCTTAGTTGGACAAATTTCCTTGTGTCTGTAGACTTTTGATCTTTGTGGAGCAGTTTTTCAAGAACCTCGAACCGTGAGTTAGGCTTCTAAGGGATTTTTAAGTGTCTCAGCCAACTTCTCTAAGGGAAAAATGTAAACTCTAATCACGCATACAAAAAGTGTTTGGTGTTCGCAGACAGTTTAATCCACTGTGTATGAAGGACTTCCTTTATTTACATACTAGATAAAACATTATTCCTGTTGAAATGAATATCAAATTTCCATTGACTTTAGCCRTTTCACCATGTTGAACACAGCTCTCAAAAATAGATGTAGTTTCTGTAATATGACAGGGATTGTATTAAATACAAATTTTATAATCCTTTCTCTCTCAAGCTTCTGAGAAGTTCCAATAGTCCTTTACATCCCTTGAGATCACCTTCTGAGCATGGACAAAAGTACTATTGTCTGCATGTAATGGTATCTGCAAATGTTTTAAAAAGTTCATCTCTCCCTTTTACCTGAAAAATTTGATCTCTTTAGCATTCTCAGAGCACATCCACCCGATTGATTAAACTTGACACTAAACCAACCTCATAGTACCGTCTTCCTGTGATTAGAATTGTCCAGAGTATTTGACATATGCTTAAGTCCTTTTCCAGCCTTTTTTTAACTATCAGCTAAGAAATGGAGTATTCCAAATTATAATGGTTCTTTCATCTCTCCTTCTGAAGGTATTTCACTTTCCATGGAATTATTAAATATTTGTAGACAGATGAGAGAATGCTCTAATCATTAGTCAAGAGATAATCTAGAAACTCAAGCTATTGGGGCAAGGGAGGCTAGTTACAAATCTAACAACAACAAAAAAAAACACCACCAAAAAAAAGCAGTGACACATGCAGACATAGGGTTAAATTTCAAGTTTCCCCATACATAGTCAAATACATCAATTACACTTTTCTTGCTTATGTGAAGGTGTATTTTATGCGTGTAATCTTACTTCCTCTCAGTGTTTTACTATTCTGTAAGGATGGATTGAATGCTGTATCTTCATCCTCAGAAGTTTTTTTTTAAGGTTTGTGCCCTGAGAAGTTGAAGTTCATTAAGTGAAGGAAACAACTAAACCCAGAGTTCCTGCTTTCTTTATCAGCACTCTAATGGTCAAGCTAATGGAAGATGGGACAGGTGACAGCATCTACAGTCCTCTCCACCTGCTTCTCAAAGAATAGGATTCATTTTTCATTCACACATCTAATTCCTGAAGGAAGTTTCTGCCCTGTGAATCCCTGGCATAATTGCCACCAGCTTTGAATATCTAAAGTCCTAAAGAAGCAGGATTAAAACCATGGTATTTCCATGTGGCTGTCTCCAACTGGCTCTTTGCTTACTCTGCTAGCCTTCTTGGGCTCCAGGAGAACTCTGATTTTTTGTAAGGGAAATCTAGGTGACAGGTTATGCATAGGGAATGAAAGTACCTAATTGAGTCACAAATTGTCTTTAGAGAGAATAACTCTGAAGCCTTAAATTAAGTATTATTTTTCAATTCTTGACAGCACATCACAAYACTTCTGTGCAATGTCTTTCCTGTCCCATCCTCTTGCTACCCTCATTCTCAACATATTTTACATCAAAACACATCCTCTGTTTGGTGCTCTGTGAAAGCTGAWTTGTTACTATATACCAAGCAGTGCAGCTTTTAACATTAGACATTATCACTTAAGCTTTTGATCTTGTCTTTGGTCTTTTTTCTGCTTAGACATACTCTCATTTTATGCTGCTATACTAAATAAATACTAGCTTCTGAAAARTATTAGTCCAGCCGTTAAGTGCATTTACTTTGTTACTATGGTATAAAAAAATATCTAAAAGAAATATGAAGTGCCCATAAATAAACTACATTAAAATTAATCTCAAAAGTGGTTCAGTTGTTGATTGGGAGCTCCCCTAATCCACTGAAGATGATTAGTCTAAATTTTATTGACTTCCAATATATTCAGCGGAATATACCTCACCATTTTACTTTGTGCTAAGTACTTTGCAGACTACACTGTGCTGTGTTCAAAACAAGTGGAACAGTAGGACAGTGGGATAACTCATGTCAGAATCACATGGATGGCATTCAGCTGAGTAAATACAGACTCTTACAATGTAGACATTTACAGCTGAATGAGACACCCGCTGGTCCTGTTACAGTCAACGCAGATAAACAGGCATTTCTAGGATGCAATTTGGCTTATTCTAATGTACATATCTAAAATAGGTTAGATGAATCATATGCCAGAAGTGCCTATTTCTGGTTCCCTTTATGCTCAGTGGAGAGTGACTAGCTCAGATGCAGACATTCACATAGTAGACATCTAAAGTTAGGTGAGATGAACAACCAAAGATGTCTTTCCACATCCCTTTAAAATGTCCTCTTTAAGAACAAAATGTCAAAGAATTATTTTCAGCTAACACTAGCCTTTTCCAATGTATCAGGTCTCTTGAGTATTTTATTTGTAACCTCTTCCTAAGAACACTTTTCATGATCCAGACCACAACTGATACCCATCACAACTTTTTTGACAGTTTTTTTTGCCTTTGTCACAATACTGCAATCATGAATCAGTGTTGTATCTCAAATAAATGTGTTGTGCACCTAATCAATGCTTCTTTTAACTACCGAAAGCCCCAACAGATCAATATAGAAGAAAGCAGTAGATGAAAGCAAAGTAAACCAAGACTGGTAATAAAGGAACATGAAGACTAAGACACTATATTTGGGACTACCATCCATGGATATAATTGCAGCAGGCAAAGTGAGAAGAAAGGCTACAAAAAGCAGTGTGATGACTACAGAAAAGATGCAAGGCAGAGGAGAAGAACTCTAAAGCTAATATTCCTTCAGTCGCACCACTTCTGCTTATCACAATGGCTGTTGTTGTCTATGCCACCAAGCTCACCTGCCTCTTCTTGCTTGCTGCCAACATCCTACTGTCAGCAAGGGTAGCACTGATCCAGACTAGCAGATGCTATCACCAGCAGAAGCTCCTAGCTGTATAAACCTTTGAATTTACTTATTTACTGATAATTATATGTATGCCACAATTTGCAAAGATCTGCTTTGTGCTATTGAGTGTGTGTATCTGTTTATCTCAGTAATATAAAAAAATACGGAGTTTAATTCTCAGGGGAGTCATAAGGGTGTAATCATACCAGCTGCAACACTTCAGCTTCATCATACATCAGTAGAGTTGTTTATTACATCAGGATAGAGTATTACACCCTCCCTGCAACAGTGAAATTTCTTCATTTACTTAATTTTTGTGGTCTAATTTCCACCAAGTTGTTTGCCACAACCCACTGGTTTGTGCTTATAAAGTATGGTATCCAAATATTAACCAGATCTTTGATCCTACATTTTAACGAAAGTTAAACTTTCAACTCAAATCTTACCCYTCAAGTGTCCTCCAGTTCTATAGTCCACCTCCTGAAGGTTTGGCTTATCATGTTCCCCTGGGAATCCGTCAGGGGTGCAAACACAAAGAGGATTTCTCAGACAGTTTTCTCTCTGTATTTTATACCGATATTTTCTTGAAGCCAGGAGTGGCTACATGATCTCCTGATGGTATACAGTATCATGGAAGAAAATTCAGGCAATATCCTAGCATTTTAAAGCCACCTGTGTGTACACTGATGCATATTTACTTAGACAGTAGTGTTTTCATAATTAAATAAATCAGTTGGGAACATGGGAGTTGTATAGCAAAAAAGAAAATGTTAGCAAACAAATRAAAGTAAAGAACGTTGGAGCACTTCCCTCTCTATATAAAATGGATTTTCCTCACATTCATCAAATCTTCTTTGCATATTCTGGTCTCAAATGTTAATATCCTGGCCTGAGATGGATAGGAGTTTGCATATTTTCAAAGCTGAAGCAGTAGTGTCTGACTTACTGTTTAACCCTTGGATATTTATATGCATGTGCTATATCATCAATAGAATCTGTTATTAATCTCAAATGTTGTTTTCAGAAGGTCAGATGCTCAGATTTAACTTGCCAGAGTTGTAATGTGGTTTCTGCAGAGATGCAGCGTAAGGGCTATTTGCTCATCTTAGGCATTGTGTTTTGCACTATTAAGTTATCACCGTGGAGTTCACCTTGAGAACTGTTCCCTGAAATGCATAATAGTTAACAACTACAAAAGTCACCACCTTGCAATGCACGAATGCTATTCCTACAGCAGCTGATGCAAAGGCAAATTCAGCAGCAACAGTTAATCATATTTACTACATGTTAAAGGGTATAGTTGGATTAATTTTGAGCAATACTGAGYACAGCCCATAGAAGTCTCAAAATTACATTAAAACCACTTCTGACGCCGTGCATCAAACGAATGGCAAGACGTGAAAGGCAAGGAGAGCACTGTGAGAGATATGTTGAGCAAAAAGGTTTACTTGGAATAAGCCCCGTTCCCGACTCTTCTCCAAATGGTGTCACCCAGAGCTTCCCTTTGAGTGATCGCATCCAAGCGCCCGCCTTCGTGAACTTGTGAACTGTAAATTTAACGAGTTCAACAGGACMATTCTCGAGTGTAAAATAATATCCTTGTCTCCAGTTTGGGAACTCGCTGAAACCGTCTATTTAGAGGGGCACTGCCGGGCTAAAATAATGCGGCTATTTAAAACGCCGCCCTTGTCGGGGGGGGGGGCAGCTCTGCGAGTGCCCCGGGGAGCGCTCGACAGTCCCCGGCCGGGGGAGGGCACAGGCGCTGCTGGGGAGGCTCAGGGCCGTGTCAGTCGCCGGGTCGGTCCAGGAGCCCCTGAGCGGTGGCACGATGCGATTCCACCATGGATTKAACCGGGGCGGCGGGAGGGAGGGAGCGAAGCACGGAGCGAAAGCGGGGGAAGGAAGGGATGCCCAAGATGGAGGTGCCCCGCGCCCCCTCAGGTGTGAGGGACCCGCGCCCCGCCCCGGCCCCG
>NW_026623292.1:569060-610285 GCF_030028575.1 Malurus melanocephalus
GCCCGCCGCGGCTCTTCTCGCCGGGCTGCCGAGCCGGCAGCAGCAGCAGCAGCAGCAGGAGGAGGAGCAGCAGGAGGAGGAAGAGCGCGGGTACCCCCTTGACCCTCTTCTCCCCGAGCGGAGGGACCGCACCTTCCCGTGAGTACCGACCTGGCCGTCTCTGTCACCGCGCCGTGCAGCACGCTGCGGGAGGTGCCGCGCCCGCCGCCGCGCCGCTGTCACATCCCGCCGCACCGCCGCCGCTGTCAGATTCCCCCGCACCGCCGGTGTCATCCGTCCCCCGGACCGCCGGTGCCACATCCCGCCACACCGCCGGTGTCACATCCCTCCGTGCTGCCGGTATCACATCGCCCYTTGCCGCCGCCTCGACGAGTGGAGGAGCGGCGAGGAGCAAGCCGCCCTCCGCGGGTGCCGGGGCTCCTCCGACGGAGCGGGCGAGGAGGCACCCGGCGAGCTGGCCCGGTGTTGCGGTGGCCGCTGCGGGGCTTTGTTGCGGCGGCGGCCGGTGGCACCTCCCGGGGCGGGCGGGTCGGGGCCGGGCGGGCCGGGCGGAGTCGCTCCGCGGCTGCGACGCGCCCACATCCCCGGGCGGGCTCGGTCGCCATTTCGTGCGCTGCCCGGCGGGGGCGAGGGCCGGGCGTGTGCGGGGAAAGGAGCTGTCGGTGCTGAAGTGCCGCGGTCCGCTCTTCGGCTCTTGCGCCTTAATTTGACACCCGTTCTTTCTTTCTTTCTTTCTTTCTTTCTTTCTTTTTTTTTTTTTTCCCCTCCCTTTTCAATTACGATTTTGTTCGAGTGAAATAGCTACAATGTGTCTGAATCGCGGGCTTTTAGTGTTTTCCCTTGTTTGCTCCTTGATGGCGATTAATGCAGAATATCGTGGTGAAGTCTGGGCAGCGAATGCACTTGTCTCTTTGGTTAAAAACTGATAATAACKAAACCTTTAGCTGTCGCTGAAGTCTTCAGCATAGATGTGTTAGTTTTGAAGTCTGAAATGTGTTTAAACCAAGGCTTCGGAGTCTAAGTGTAAACAGTACCTGATTAATAATGCCAAGCTGTTTAAATATTTAAGATCAGAGTGCGCCTCAGTTCAGTCAATAAGGCTGTTCCATATTGACAAGTACTTTGTGAAAGGAATGCTTTTGCTTAGCTTTCTGTGTCGTTGGATAAAACAATGGAAAATGTGATATGCAGCTCTACAGTGAAACCTACAGATCATAATAAGATGTTCTTTTATGCATAAAGGTTCAACTTTTGTGTATTTATTCAAAACAACCTCCGACTGAGTGAAGAAGTCAGTAGTAAACACCTGTGCTTCTTTTTCTAATGTTCCCTGTCTTTGTGCATTTCTTTCTCTGTGTCTGATTTTGATTCTTAATTAAGTATATTGTGGGAAAGGTAGGTGAACTCTGAAAACTCCATTATATCTAACAGGTACACTATTAATCATTTCAACGTCTTCCATAATTTAATGTAATAGATGTGATAATTTATGGATAGTAGTTATAAGGGTCTGTGCATAAAACAGGTCAGTGTACGACATCAGAAAGCATCTGGACTGTATTTTGAGTTTAAGAGCAGCTTATATGGCAAGAGGCAGATCTTGCTGCTGTTCTTTGGCAAAGGTTATCAGCTGGAAAGAGAAGGATAGTTTAGAGTTACATAGCTCAAAGGACCTAGAAATCAGAAAACTGACTTGCAGGTGAAGCATCTTTTTTATATTTGTCTAACGTGTTTGATATTATCATTTGTATGAATACACCTCAGGCATTTGTTTAGTTTTGATTAGAAATTACAATGCAAGCGACCAGAGCTGCTAAAGAGTTTGATGCCGAAGTCTGTGAAAGTTACTTATTTGAATTTCAAAGTACTTTGAAATTCTCTTGGATGTCTAAAATTAGCTGTCAGACTATATCAGTATAGAACTGGGAAAGTGTTACATTCTGAGAATATTGAATGTAAAGAAGCAAACCCAGAAAGCTGCTTGGTGGTGACAGAGCTTGGGATCCATTGAATGAATTCTGCGTAGCTAAAGTCAAACTGTACAGCTGTGTGTGACCACATTGGATGGAGGGGTAGTATATAYCAGCTGGTGCTAAAGACAGAGCTAAAACCCTCTCCACAACTCACAGATAAATCTGCAACACACAGATAAATCCAMCACTAATCATTAGCATCTTAGTTCCTTCATTACAATTACTGGCCACGGAAAATTATTCAAAAGTAATAATGTTCAAAGTGAATTATATCACCAGAATCTGAGTCTTAGTTCCAGTTCCTTATCTTCTTGAAGAAAGCATATTATTTAGCACATATACCGCATCTTGTTTGATAAGAAGGGCTGTAATAAGAAAATTCGGCGATTTTAAATGATCTTTACTTTCAGAAAATGAAGTAACAAGCCCAATGATGCATACTGACAGCTTCTGCTACCTTGTTGCACTCTGATGTTTCTCTCTGGTGCTCAAAAAGGTGACAGAAAAAGCTTTAGTAACCGAGTTAAGAGTTTCTTGGAGTTAATGACATGTCTCTCTAATTTTATTGTTTTGAGGATTCTGATATCAAGTCAGGAAAAGGTAATGCATATCTGCCCATTCTTCCTTCTTTAGGGAAATGACATGCCATGGTATCTGGACRTAAAAGATACTGAATACACTAAGGGTTTGGTGTTTTTATTGATTATTGCATAGCTCAAATAGCTTAATCAGCCTAAAAATTAAATCTGTTTTGTCTGTGCCTGTGAAATTGCTTTTATTCTGTAGTTTTGTTAATTTGTCTCAATTCACCTTGAATTGTGATTACTTGATTTCCTTTATATGGAAATAGTACAGTAAAATTGTGCTGTTCAGCTGGACTTGTTAATTTCTTCATATTTTATGAACGGAATTGGTGAAATGGGAAGTCATACAGAAGAAAGTATATCTTGGTACTGAAAGCTGAGGGAATAATGTAGGAGGTTTTGTGTTGGGCAATATGCAATGAATTTGATTTTGCCTTCCTGAGTGGGCTGGTAGTATTTAAAAAATTCCGTTATACTTTCTCTGCAGTTATAATTTGTGGCATTTTAAATTGGTAAATGTGTGTATTGCCTCTTCAGTTCAGTATTAAAGACATTGCAACTTCTGCATTCATAAATACTGTCTCATAAATGTGATATTAAAGGAATTTGTAAAGAGTTGGTCTCTAATAATAAGATTAACATGATGCACYGTAAGTTTTGTCCTACAGTTTGTTAACCAGGAAAGGATAGTTGCAAGCTTGCTATATTGCTTTCTTCTGAGCTACTGGAGGCTGGCTGAGCTTTCAGTTATTTACCTCAATAGAAAACTGAAAGGGAAAAAGTGAACAAAGGAGGTCTGTTTTGCCTGTCCCACTTGCTGGGCTGTTGTCTTTGCCCTTTTCAGTGAAGGAGGGGGTAGAGCTGGGTCAAAGTTGAAGAACACTGAAAAGGAATTCAAGTCTTATATTGAAATGGGAATGATAGCTTAGTTTGAGCGTCGAACACATTTGTTTGAATTGATTTTTTTTCGGTCTGTGGGAGCTTTAACTGACAGATGGTGATGGACTGGCATATAGACTGCTAGAAGATACAGCTAGATATGTGTTCAGACCCTGATTAGACACTCAGTAAACAAGTGCATATCTGATGAGACTTTTAATACTGGAGATACTGATGCTAGACACTGTGCAACACACTAGACATTTGATTGTGTGAATTAAGGGCAGACCCCTGCAGCTGGCATACATTCAGACTTACTTGTCTAGCCTAATTGCATTGCAAATATTCTTCTGGATTGATCTTTAGCTTCTCCCTTCTAATAAATGTTGAATAAGTACAGAAATGTTCATCTGGATCCTCTATTAACTGTTGTTAAGAAGCTTTCAAATTTTTTTTGGTTTGCTGTATGAATTGGGATGTGTCTTGGTATTCATTCTGTGAATACACTGTTTTCCTACAGTGTTTTGGTTTTGAAATGGCTCAATTCATAATGTGATTACAGCTTTCCCCTTGTTAACTTTTTAGTATGGAAGCATAACAGCTTGAATTATAAAATGTTTCTGTAAGAGCTCACAGTAACCCCATTCTACTTTAAGCAACTAAACTTTATATTAAAAAGCAGCATTTGAAGCAGTGCATCTAAATGCATAAAAATAGCCAAGAGACGAAAAAAAGGCTAGTTCAAGTTATGAGGACGTGATAACTTTAAAAAACAGCCTCATTAGAAAGGAGCTAGCTGTCTAAATTGTCAGTTACATCAGACAGAATCGGTACAGATGTAGTCTCTCTAAATTCCGTAAATACTCATGTAAGACTGCTGAATTTGGATGCATCCCAATAGGAATTGAGTTGCCCTAATACTTTGTCTGCACCAGTAGGTATACACGACCTTTTAATTTCCACAGGTTTAAAGTATGTAATTGGTACTGTTCGACAGCTTGTTTGAGGAAAACAAAAGCTGATCCATAACTTCCWGGTTGTGTGAGTTAGTCTTTGGCCACTAATTAGGTTTTTGCGGACAGCCAACCAAAATATTAACATACCATTTTCCTTTAGACTATTACCTAAGTGAGGAGCTGACAGTGTTTATACATGAGTACMGATTGTCTTTTTCTGATCTGTGACTCTGACTTCAGACTTTCTTTTTTTTCTGTGTTTTCAATACTGCTGTGTTTGTCCAACATGGTTCTGATAGTTCTTGTAAAGGATTGCCTTTACATTGTCTCAACATTGTAGGGCTCTGTGTGTGTCAGTGTATTTGCTAAAGCAGTGTATGTAATCAATGGGTGCAAAAGTCAGCTTTTGTAGCAGGTTAGGAGTCAAGAAACAGTTCTGCTGGAGGAGAACAATTCCATGGAGTTAACTGACCAGAGCACAAGTGCTGGCCAAGAAAAGGCTTCCTTGCTGAATGTTGTAGCCTGGGCAGGGTAGTAGAAACTAACAAAATTCTAAAGAAGAGGAAAAACAAACCTTGAGAAGGACCACTTTCCAAGACCGTTTAAGAGTTCAGTGATGTTCATCAGTAGGCTTGTATGCAAGTTATCCTTTACAACAAGATAGATGGTTCTCTCCACTATTTCTCCAGTGTTTAGAAGCACTAAAAAGTAGGGTTTCCCACCCTTCTGCTGTTCTTATCTCTAGGAGAATCAAAATGCAGGAGATGCTTGATGTGCTTTCCTTCTTAAAATTTTCAAGTGATAGCAGGCAGAGGTAAGCTTGGCCACAGCTCTTCTTTGTGTGGGATGAACAGGTTAAATGGCTTGGTTACTGCCACTTTGGGTAAGCTGGAGTCTGTGGGTTCTGCCATCAAGCCCCACTGCCACTTGTAGACTAGTGCTGTGGTCTCTGGACAAACTAAATATATAATAAAAAATTAAATCCTCTTGTCTTATTGCTCTTTTAAAATGTAAGTAATTTTTAAATTGTCAGCTCAGCTGAATTTGGTATAATTTTTGCATTTGTTTCATGGCAGCAAAAAAGCAAAACCTGGTTTTCCCGTTGGGTGTAATGATATGTTGATAGGCTGTGCTAGCTGTTTTACTGGTTTTTCATCTTTTCTGACTAGGCAATTGCTACTGAAGCTCAGAAGAGCAAGACACATTCGTTTTCCTTTCCCATCCTTTTAAAATTGTACAGGATTTGAGTAAGTTTACAAGAGGGGACTCTGCCTTAAAAGAGAATACAAAAAAAATGGAGTTTTTACAAGCAGTGCTGAATAAACTGAGGCCTCTAGGCATTCTTGAGTCTTGGAACTGTAAGTTTTGTGTGTTCTGGTCCAGCTGCTGTGAAGAACTGTATTCTCTTCATGGATGATGAGCACTTCTATTTATGAGTAATCTCATGGTTGTGCGATTTGGTTTTGTTGATGATAAATAGTTCCAGGACATGGTGGCAATCCTTTTTCCACATGAACTGAATTCTGACTAGCACTAGAAGCTGGACCCAGCATTGTGATGTGTTGTAGAGTGTTGTCATGTTTTGAGGAAGTTGGTGCGTTCTCTGGAGTGAGAAGAAATCATTTCAGTTTTGCAGTGATCAAATCTGTAAGTCATGAAGACAGCCCTTGTGACCAGAGATACAGTCTTGTTGCCAAATAGAAAAGATTTCTATTTCCATTTGTCRCCATATTTGTATATTTATAGTGAAGTTCAGAGAAAGCCAAAGATAGGGAATATCTTGGCAATGAGGGTGGGAGGAGGATATTGATCCTTGTCAGGCCACGCCTGGAATACTGTTCAGTTTTGGTCCCTGGTACACAGGGAAGATGTGAATGGACTGGAGAGGACCACAGAAGAGTCMCAAATATGATGCAAGTGCTGCGAAGCTCGGTGTGAGGAAAAKCTGAGAGADCTGGGTTTGTTCAGCCTTGAGAAGAGAAGGCTTAGGGGAGACCTTAGCACCATGTTCCAGTATTTAGAGGGTGGCTATAAAGAAAATGGAAACTCCCTTTTCATGAAGAGTGACATGGAAAAGATGAGGGGTAATGGGTGCAAGTTACTCCTGGGGAGATTCTGATTGGACGCAGGAGGAAAGTTTTTTATGATTAGAACAATCAGCCATTGGAGTAATCTCCCCAGGGAGAGTCCCCAGCATTTTTAAGATGCATCAGGGCAGACTTTTGGGCCATGTTGTCTAGACTGTGCTTTTGCCAAGAAAGGCTGAACCAGATGGTCCTTGAGAACCTCTTCCAACATGGTGTTTCTGTGGTTCTGGGCTATGTTCTTGAGGTTCCTAGACACAATCCACAGTCTTCCAAGCTTTCCTTTCTGATGCAGGTGTCATTTTTATTCCCTTGGCCTAGGTTTAATGAGGGCATAGAGGCAGTTGAGAACTTTACCATGGTTTCTGCAACTCAGTCTAAGTAGTACTACAAGGGTGTTTGGGACAACATTGTGCTTGTGGAGGAACTCATCGTTTATATTGGAGCTCTATGTACCTTGGTTTGCCTTTTGCCTACTGGGGTGATTGTATGTTTATAGAAGTTTCTGTACAGTGCAGTTCTGACACCTTTAATGTGCAAACAGTCTTTTAAATATCCATGTTTTCCCTCAGAAGCATTTAAATGTATGAATGGACCTTGGAGTCTAGTAGCCAACATTAAAACGTATTACGAGGTGTAACATCTTTCCCAGACAACACCAAATTTATAATCTCGGTACAAATGGAAACTTCAGGTGTTTTATGCTTTTCTGTGGTTGTATTGTRTCTAATTGTATCTAATCTTGGTTCTAGACAGGGACAAAATGAGGAATATCTTGACTTACATGTGAGCTATTTTTGCATGATAAAGTTGAAAGGTGGCCAATTACATAACTGGAAAGCAAGCCAGTCCAAGATGACTAAAAGCTAAATATTAGGCCTTGTATGTGGTAGTTGTATAAAGTGCATTTTTAGCTTACAAAGAGATAAAAATTTTGGAACATATAAAAAGAGGAGTGTGACCACCAGAGGGCAGACACATTGTTTAATGACTCCAACCCAAAATCCTCAGAAAGGAGTCTATGCCTACAAAAATGCAGTGAGATAATGACTGAATAAATAACACAGTAAAAATGCACAAAATTTCATATATTGACAGAAATATTATACTGCTTAGTGTTCAAGATGAAAGTAAGTACATCTGCATGGAACTCAGCTGAGGTTTTGTATTTTCTATCGTGGAAGTTAGAATAGTTAATGAGATCATGTGGTTTCACCTGTAAATAATGAGTTCTTAAACTTAACTCATTTGCCTTTATATTGAGTCCAGTAATTTTAATTCAGGCATGTTTTTAATTTGAAAATGAAAAGTACACTCCTTTCTCAATAGTTTCTGCCTTGTAGTTAAAAGAATRAAGAATCTCTCTGAATTAAATGTCATGTTTTTCCAGATATACCCCAGGATTTGCATATACTTTTATTTTATTATTAACATTTTTGTCCTTTAAAGTCCTTTAAAGTGCATAATTTTGCTCGTCAGAGTGTTATGGAAAATATTTAATGTTATGGACCTAAAATTAAATACTTCAATAAAGTAACCCTTTTCAGGAAAGCTGTAGTGTAGCTTTTAGTGAAAGATGATGTCTAGTAACTTTTATTTAGCTTACTTGGTAGAAATGCAGATGTTTTAACTAAAGCAAKTAATGTTTTGGGTTTTACTGCTCATGCACTGTCTCAAGTTACAGTGACTACCTTTTAATTATTTTCTGCTAAAACTTAGASTGTTTTTGTGAGGAAAGAAAAGCCTTTAACCCACTGTTTCAAAGCCACAGCATTTTTTAAAATGATATCTTAAGAACATTGGTTGCTCTCTGGGGGTCTCAACTCTGGCAGTTATGCTGGAGTGAAGCATCATCAAAGCARCCTTAAATGTTGCCCCAGATTTCCAATCCCCCAAATGTAATTTCCAGCAGGCACAGTGCCCTTTAATAGCAGGATTTCTGGAGAGGTCCTTTGTAAGATGGTTTGCAGATATCATCCCCAGAACTTTATCTGGAGGAATTTCTCCAAGTTGCTACTGAACTTTTATGTAATTCACAACCTTCTCACCCTCTTGGCATTGAAACATGGGAGTAGATTTCTTATCACATCCAGGAAAATGTGCTAGGAGAATTGATAGGATCAGGCACTTGAAAGAGTATCATGGGAATTGACTATGAATATACAAATCTTAATAAACCATTCACTTGAATAATGTGCCTTAGCTTTTTTGCCCCCATATCTAGAAGCCTAGAAACACCTAAAAATTAAACCAGAGTTGCAGTTAAAAATTGGTGGATTTTTGCACCTGCTTTAAAAAAAAATTAGCTAAGTTATGAGACTTGATAGCTCTCTACAAGGGTTGAATTCTGTCACTTAGAGACACAGAAACAGYACTGCTGAGAACATCTGCAGCATCACAATCTGTTGGAAGTTAAGTGGCTGCCAGGGCTAATGGAAAAGTTCATATTAGTAGGAAGATTAGTCTTTGTGTTCATTATATTAGGCAGACATTTATGTGTGTTTTCTTTTCYGAGGTGAAGCTGCGCTAAAAGAGTCAAACATTTCTTTCAATTCCCCTACCTGCTTAGTTTAACTGAGATTATATTGAAAGATAGCCCAGCAGTTACTAAACATACTTATGACAGCACGGTMAAGTGAATAAATACCATTATTTTTATTTTTATAAACGGGAAAGTTCAAATTGCAAACTTACAGATAGCTTCCTGGTTTGACTGTCAGTAAAAAGACATATGGAATGGAAGAGAGAAGAGGAAGCAAGTTCTGAAACCAGAAGAAAATGTGAAGAAAAAGTGAGGGGAGACAGAGCAAATAAAAGAGTTCTATTTAATTACATTCAAATATGTACTATAAGAATAGATCTATGATTTCTTGTTTAGTAAAACGAAGTGTTGAGCTGTGGTTTTAGTGAGTGATGCTCATAACTCTGGAGTATTGTTAAGTTAAAAAAAGAGTAAAACCAATAATTTGTAAGATTCTTCTCATAAGGACTGCACATTTGTTCCTTTACTTGATGATCACAAGTGGAAAAATGACCTTTTAGTGACGGTGCCTTGATGTATGCTCCAGTGKTTATTCTACACAGATCTGAGCTGTGAGAAAACACTGAAATGAAAATTGCAAAATTGTACAAGAACACATTTCTCTGAAGATGCAGAATAATGCGGATCCCTGAAGTTGAGTGCCTGGATTATCCTGGATGGTAAAGGATGGAGTGAGACTTCTGTTTCTGAAAGTATATATTAAAATAGTTGAATACTTGCTTTTATTAGTCAAAGATAAAAATCTGTGGTTGAGGGAAATAATTTAGAATTCACTATGGTGAGCTAGTGCACTAATTTTTTGATATTTGTCAAAAATAATATTCAGATTAGTAGAATTAGGAATTTTAATCATTAATTGTTTGATTAGATTACAGTTTTAATAYTAATGTAGTTTTATAATTAAAGGAAACAGGAAATGAACTGATATTGTGTCCGCCTTCAAATATGACTTGGAATTTAAAAGATTTTATTACTTTTCAGTATATTGCCATTCAAATATTACCTATCAGAAATAGAGCTGGTRATAATTTTTAGTGCTAAGTGTCTTTGGAAAAACCAACCCATCACTTTTCAGACAGAACTGAAAATGCAACTCAACCTTTGCAGTGTAATTCAATTTACGAACACTAATCCTCTAACAAAGACTTGAGCAGAGCCCAAAATGAAAAACTTGCAAGACTATAAGTAGGACCCAGAAGAGCAACATTTTTTACTCCCTTTTCTTCTTTATCCCTTCTTTRCAATTTCTAGTATCCAGTGATAGATTTTTAAATACCTGCTATTCAGGCATAGGCAAGTAATTAGTATGTAAATCTTACTCTGAGTGCAATTGTGTGTTACTAGGCGCAAAAATGTAAAACAAAACATAATTTCCTTTTAAGAAGGCTTACACACTTTAATATATAATCAGTCAGACTTTGAATTATCTTAAAACCTTTGTTGTCTAATGACTTCTGAGTTTTCATATAAAATTATTTTTCGAWTTTTTTTGTGTTCTTTGAGACTGTGGTAATCTATCCACACATTACCAGTCCTAATGAGATTGCTAAGTGTGCCTGGAGCTTCTAGACACAACTGATGGGTCCCATGCAATACAGTTTTTTAGCACTTACATTTTTCAAGAATATTATAGCTTGCTCCACTGAATCTTCACATTGGTGAATTTTGTTGCTGTTTTATTATGTCACTGTTCAGTACCACAGTTTAAAAACCATGTGTGAAAGAACATGGTTAGCATAAGTATTCCACTTTCAGACRCACTTCATGTAGAAACCTTGCTTGTCAAAAGTTTCCTTTGCTATAAATAAAGCTGCTTTTGAGGTGATTGATGTTATTGGGGATGTGGAAAGGAAAACTTAGATTTAGATCAAACTAATTCTGGATACTGCTTCAGTAGCTCCAGTACTGGAAAGCTAGCAACTATACTACAAAAAAAATACAATATCCTGCAGATGACTGAGGGTGATGCCACTAATATTGAGTTTGGAGAACCAGCATGGTGAGGTGATCCTCACTGTCTTCAGCATTGAGTGGATGATACTCTTTRGTAATGAAGTTACTGTTTAGATACAAAGCTTGATGACAAATGGTGATGAGTTTTGAAATTTCTTCCATTTTCTTTGAAGCAGGGTGTGTATGTGTTTGGAGCAACCTTTGCACATCCAGCCAACTGTCTCAGGAACTGACAGTAGTTTTAATGTTACACTGGCCAGTTGTAATTGTTAGAAGTGTCATCACGCAGTAGTTTTAAATACAGAGTCTTACATTATATGTGATTCTGTTGATTCTCCAAGCTGTGATTTCTGCTTAGGTTATTTCTATTTATTTTTCAGGCTATGTATTAACTGTGCTATAAAAGTAGAAGTGCCCAAATTGACTTCTTGTGTGCAAACTTAGGTAAGAGAGCAGGAGAGTTACTTTTTGTGCTGTGCTGTGTGATCTGAGGTCATTATGAGCAAAGAGATTTGTGTCCATTCATAGTCAACAGTGTGACTGACCTCCTTGGTATCAGTGACACTGCCAAGTGTTCTTCTGTGTCTTACTATGTATATGCATGTGTTATTCCCGTGGCTGTTTTTCCCCCTTTTAATAATTATCTGACCCCATTACTGCCTTGGATAATTGAAATAAAACTATGCTTGCAGGGGAYGAAACGAGGATAAGAATGACACCTTCTGAGATGATGACTGTACTGTGCACTGGCTCCCAGCTGGTCCTGMGGCGTAACCTGTGTTTGAGGTTACTGTTTGCTGTTCATCACTGTTGACTCAAAGCAGTCATGGTGTAAAGGTTCGATCTTTAAGGAACAGGAAAACTGTTGGAATTATCTAACAGTATATATGAAGAAATCAGAATAAAAAACAACTTGTCTGTAGTGGTTGGGCTTTTAGAGAAGCCACGGTTGTGAGGTTGATCACACTTGGACTGTTCAGAACCTGTRATATGAATGGTAGGTGCAACCTTGACTTGGGAAATACTGTTCTAATCCTGTCTGGGTAGTGTTCTAAAGTACTTGCAGGAACATTGGTGATAGAGTGAATTTATTTCAACTACTTGATCAAAATGTGAGAAATGTGTGGAGTTCTATTTTTCCATCTGGTGTCATTATTTTAAGATTACATGAAAATGTTTCTGGCTTCTTTCTGGTCTACTGTCTATGTAAAATGAAAATAATACCTCTGGGATTGATCTGAACCTCTAATTGGACTTTAGATAATTTTCTCTAATTTAGTTCAGTGCAACTTTGGTAAAACAAGTATTTCTAGGTACTATGCCACAAATGTTGATTTGGAAACCAGTAAGGAAGCAACACAGATGCAGAGAAAGTAGGCTTGATGTGCTGACAAATGTTGTTAGATGACYGTAGTGTTTCCTTGAAAAAGACTATATAATCCCTTGTCTCCAAATAATTTTCTCAATATTGTTGCGTGGTCAGACAGCTGTTTGTTTAAAGAGTGAATGGGCAAAGTAATTTTYTGGTTTCTGTTGTGTTTAGTAATGCTCTTGTGGGGAGTCTAATCTCTTGGATAGGGTCCGATGGTCCTTTACCAGATGGTGATGGCAGATTCTTCATCTGGATTAAATGAAACTCCGCAAAATATTTTCTGCTGATTATGCACAGTCTGTTTTTTTCRGTTTACAATAAGCTGTATATGAATTTGTATTTCCTGGCTGTCTTGCGTATACACGGGAGATCGCTGTGTAAATAGGAACAGTTTCAGCTGCCTCAGGAAGTCTCTGGGAATGCTGGATTCTTGACATCAGATGCTCCTCATGYTTGCAAGCTATTTCAGTTGGCCTGTGCACAGCTGGAACTGCCTAGGGAAACTTTAGGGACTGTCCATTATTCCCAGCTGAAGAGGTCCTGTTTACCAGCTGCCTTGTTATGAAAGCAGGTTASAGTTTAGTCATTCATCATGCTGTGCAAATACTAGAAAGGACTGATTTGAGATATTTCAGTTGAACAGTTCCTGGTCCATGCTGGAGGCTGGTGAGTAAACAGGCTGGGTCACAGCYCTGATACCTGGTAACTGTACAGTGCCTTGAATTTAATTTTTCTCCACAAATACAAATGCTGTATATCTTGCCACAATGTAAAGTATATTGGCTTAGACCAAAATTTGCTAGTAAAATCAGGATAAAGGAACTGATACACATTTTACAAAGTTTCTGGAAAAAATTTATGGTATTGTGCTGTCCTCCTGGAAGCACACTATGTCTYAGTTCCTGTGCTAGTGTTAATTGCTAACTTTACAGCCTCTGCCACTAACAGCATGTAATGTTCCAAACAGCATACTACAGCTTCTGAATTGGGATGTCTTTATTCTGATGACAACATGCTGTAWAAACATTAGTACTTCATCAGGATGGTACAGCAGTAGAGTTGAGCAATRGAAAATTC
The DNA here is from genome assembly GCF_030028575.1 of Malurus melanocephalus. Classification (NCBI taxonomy): domain Eukaryota; kingdom Metazoa; phylum Chordata; class Aves; order Passeriformes; family Maluridae; genus Malurus; species Malurus melanocephalus. The sequence goes on from NW_026623292.1 coordinate 582,481, forward strand.
CATCTGGCCTTTGAGCGTTCAGTTGATGAAGGCTGGGAGGGTATTGCCACAAATTTCCCTCTGTACCTGCTTTTATCTACTATCAGAGATGAGATCTTTGGGATACTGGTTATTATACAAAGTGTATGCCACACTTGGTTGGACACGCAGCACTTGTATTTGCAAATTTGAGCAGAACATCAGACTAAACCAGCTTAGGGCTTGGAACCCTGGTGGACTCTCTAGGATAATCTTTCTGACAAATGTTAGTGTAATAATTGAWTATATCTGTAAACATAGTGTTCACCGTGTGTTTGTGCATAATAAAAGTGGAGTTCTGTCYCCATAACTTAGACTCAGCTGTACCAGAATCGGAACTATTTGGTATGGGGTAGAACTGCGTAGTAGAACTTTGGTTTTAGCACTTTGCATCATCTTGAAAAATTAGAACTCTCTGAAGACCAGTCCAATGAAATCCTTGTCTACGTTTCCTTAAAAGCATTAAGGAATCATTAGGATATTGTACCTAACTTTTGAATTTGTTTTTGTGCTGAACAGAGTGGGAGGCAAATGTTTAAACCAAGTGACTTGCAGAAATCCCTTCCAACTTTAACTACACTGTAATTACTCTGATGTCTTCTGTCCATTTCAGAACAAGTCTGTTAGTAGTTCTTCTGTGGCAGGTGTTTCAGAGTACTGGGAGAAAGAACATTAAATCATGGAAGAAGTAGGAGATCTGGTGCTGTCTTTTTTTTTTTTTTTTTGCCTGGGCTCCATGGGAACTCAGTCACTTCTGTGCTCTGGGTTCTAAGTGCCAGGACCCAGAGCATGCTACATGAAAGTTTCCATCTGCCCTGAGCCCCTGTGCAGCAGGGGACAAATGGCTGGCAGAGATTGTATGCCAAATTATGCTCTCCAGTGAGCCTGTATTCTRTAATAAAACATCAGCAGTCCTGTTCAATCAGCTCTTCTCATGTGGAGCTTGAAGTTGGATCTCCCATCCTTAAGTATGTGCCCTGTCTACCTGGCTGAGGAAGAAGTGGGCAGGATTATCAACGTTTCTGTTTCTCAGGTGTTGTGATCCCCAACACAGCTGACTTTTGCAGTTCTTCAAGAAAACTCTTGTAGATGTCAGATGCTACTTAGAGAGCTGTAGAGTCTTAAACCAAAGATAAGTGTTTATAWACCCAGAATATGTGCTGTGTGCACACCTGCGGGAATGAAGTTGACTCTCTAGGAATTTGCAAGGATGAAATGGGACCTGTGGAGTGTACTTGAGTATCTGCCTACATTCTGCAACTTTTTTTCTTCTACAAACTGCATTGTTCAAAATTTAAGTGGTATAAGGAGAGTTAGCATAAGGTTTAATATTAACTTCCTACCATAAAGTTACAATCTTTTATTAGCGGCAAAACTTTGTGCTACCATCCCATCCCATGGATGTTAGTAGTTCACCAAACTGGAACATTAGACTCTAGTTTAATTTCCAAGGATAAGTGATGATAATTCCCTAATTCCATTTATATTTGTGCTAAAATACTAAACTTCAGTTCATACYACTGTGCTGTTAATGTGTACACAAATGCTACAAGAACTATTCATAACATAAAGAAAAAGCCCCAAATGAGGTCTACTACATGATTCCTCGTTTGGATGTTGCATTTGTGATTAGAAGACATTGATTTGATGTCACAAGTATTTTTAACAGGATTTACAAAATGCAAATAGCATTATGTAASACAGATTACCTATGGCTTTAATACTGGATTGTTTTTAAGCCAGAGGCTACATTTTGCTGGGTTATGTGTGTTTGTTTAAAACTGAACACATTAGGATTAGGCTTGGTAGAATACCATTTTCCAAATCCTTTATATTTTCAGGTTAGATTACTTCAATTTTTTAATTTAAAATAGGAATTGAAAATCCAAATGGTGATTATTTTTTCAATAACTTTCAAGTTGGATAGCTTCTCGAGTCTGGATCATTACAAACAATCTGATTTGTGTTGGTAAAATCAGAAATTGCTRTAGTCCATCATACCCCCTTAATGTTTTTCTGTGTCAGAGAGCTACTTGGTTCTAAAACCAGCAGAAAAGACCAAATGCGGTTCCTGCGCAGCAGAACATACGTRGACAGCACAAACAAATCAGTCAAGTGTTAGCTTTGTAATGAACCATGAGGAAAATCTTACAGGCACTTGAACTCCAAATAATTTCTCAAAGGCCTCATAAGCACCACAGGTTCTTGACCTTTAGGTGAATGAAATGTCAGGAAGCTTACACAGCTGGCATGGAACAACTTCATGTGACTYTGAATTGTTGTCATTGCTTTATGCTCTGAATGCCTGAAATATGGCACGCACAATAGACAGGCTAAGAAAGTCTCTTACGGTGGTAATGTTTCCTTTTGCAAAGCTAAATTGTTTGATATACTCAGCAGCCAAGGTTCCCTATTAACAGGAAGGATTCCTTTTTGTCCCCCCAGAAAAATTCCAAATTTGTATTTCACATAGCTTATGCCTGGTTTCATTCAAGTATGTTGACATCTGTTTTGTTCACCAGATTCTTCCAAACCTTTATTACCTTAGTATTTGTTACAGGGRAACATTTGGCAGTATTCCTGCATTACAAGGTACATTTAATATATACAGGCCAAAGAAGAAAAAAAAAGAAACTTAAGAGGGGAAAAAAAAGATTTAAGCACCTGTGAGGTGTTAGTGTTGCACATAAATATGCAAGAAAAACACCCCCTTGAATCTGTACTTTGCATGTAGATGGTTTCTTCTATTTSAAATAAAAGTTCTTGTATTCTTTGACTTGTGTTCATATCTTTTAGTTCAACTAGAATGTTTTCCCATTTTCTTAGTTGTCACTTCTGTGGAACTCTGTTCTATGGGTACCAAAATATAGGTCCCAAATGCCACATGCCATAAGAACTTTAAAAGCTAGGAAAATAATCAGTGCCTATGCTTTTAGAAGCTAAATTCCTGTAGTCTTCTCCATCTGCTATTTCTAGGGAGTATTCAGAYAGATGCGCTCTTTAGTGGGGGGTGACAATTATTTCTGAACCTGGAAAGTGCCTTCTGACTTTCAGGAATTTAGGATAGTGACAGTTTCTGGTAAAAATTAGCTGGAAGACACCTTAAAAAAAGCTCCTTTTAAGTGATTACRTACAATATGTTCAAAGAGATAAAAATACAATGGAGTATGAAGTTTGATGTTCCTTAAATATCAAGGAAGTACCAGAGAAAGCCCATGGCTTCCTGCAAAGCTCAGCTTTCCTGTGYCCCTCAGTTTCAAGTGGGCAGCAATTAGTCCTGGAGACATTGGTCCCTAAAGCTAAGCRGTCTGCAGAGCACATGTGCTACAGGCAAGCCTGGTATGAGGCATGATGCAAAGGGGAGGTTTGACATCCTCAAGTTAGAAATTATTTCCTTTTCTTTGGACTGATACAGGCAKGAAGTAAACATGTTCACCTGTGTAATAGATATAACTTCAAAGTGACACGTGTTAGCCTCCACCATGTTTTTACCCCATAAACTCATTTACATGACAAAGAGAAATGATGACAGCTCTTCTCATGGGTACAAATGGGCCTGAAATTGGCAGAGTTGTTAAGCAGTGAGCTAGCAGAGCTGAGGTAGATACTGCAGATGTCTAGCAAGTTCTGTGCTACCATCATCTCACAGTAGTACACAAACTGAGCTGTTTCCTCTGGAAGCAGAAGAGTGCTTGTCCACCCCAAGGAGGTAGAAGCAGTGCTCTGGCAGCTCTAGAAAGCTTAAGTTCTAATGCTGAGTCTGATCCTCCTGGATGCAGTCSTTCCTTGAAGAGGCTGACACGGCACTATGAGCAAAAGGACACGGGTTTGTTTTAAGCTGCGGGTATGAGTAGGGGGATGATCTGGCCTTCTGTTTTTCAAAGCKGTATTAAACCAGTGTGGCCCAGCCTATGTTACTGCTTGGTCAGCCTGTTCTAAGAATCCAAACAATTAGCTATAGATAATATCACGTAATTCCACTGTGAAATAAAAGAGAATGGGTGGTCAAAAACCTCCTGACAAGAGCTGTTTTGCTTCAAATMATGCAAATGAAGCACCCTAGCCCAGTGAGCAGGGAGCTTTTCGCCTGTAGTCACAGGTCTTTGTTCCCTTTTCTGACAGACTGCGTATCCATTCATCTCGCTGATTAGCAGAGCTGTGCTACGGTCAGTCGGAAATGGTAAGTGTGTGTCTGGCTGCTGTTGGTCTCTTGCATTTAGGAAGTCTCTGCACAAGCACATTTAGCTGTCTTTATGTTCAAGCTTGTTAATGGTGACAAGCTAATACAAATTAATTTGCAGATCACTGCTTACTCCAATCCCTTTGTCAGAAATGCRAGCAAAAACTAGTATCTCTGCATAACAGTAGTGCTAAATGTATTTCAAGAGAAGGAATATTTAGCAGAAAAAGAAGAAAACTTTCCTTTTTTTTAGGGTTTTTTTTTCCCTGGTATGTGGTATCTTTTATATGATCTCTTCCATAATCATTTTGAGAAAACAGAAGTTGGACTATATTAGTTCATCATAAGTTTTGGTGAGTCTTAATGAGAAAGTATTTGTATCGTAAAGCCAGTTTTTAGACCTCTATTTAGAAAGYTATTAAAATTATATGTATTATTTCTAATTAGAGAAGTAACAGTTTCTCTATATGAGCGAAAATAGATGATTGGAAGATTGTTTTCAAAACTGTTTCCCAGTGTGGCTGTAGACTTCTTTTCTCCCCTAAATCTCAGGAAAAAAMGTTTCTGAAGGAGTACCAATATTATACACCAGATGCAGCTGTATCATGGAGTTATACTGTAAATATCAGATATGTGTATAAAATATACTATAAAAAATCCTCTTGTGTTTCTGTGTTGTTTTCCCAATACTTGGATTGKTTTTTTTTAACCAGTGATGAATGTTGCACTGACCTTTCTCTAATAATAAACTTTATCATAAACACTGAACATAAATTCAGTATTTGATTCTAGATATGATTTTGGAACTCTAGAAGACTCAGAGTTTGCTCCTCTTCCAGGTCATTTCTGAATACCCTGAACAGCATAAGCCTGTCCCTCCACGACTCAGAATAGCCCCCCTTCCCTCTGACACGATCACACAATTTTAAASCTACCCCTTTCAAAATAAGCAGAATTTCTAATGAAGGCTCCAAGTTTGTACTTTTTCGTCTCCACATTTAATGCCTGGTCTGCATTTAGCAACGAGTGTTCAGTAGCAGTGCTCTTAGATAATTTCTCGGTCTACTGGTTGCTGTGGTTATAACTTATTTGGTGTCCTAAAATACAGACTTACACTGTGAGACACCACTCACTCTAAGCTACTGAAACTTGGAATGGGGAACAGGGAGAAGAGCATGTAAGGTAGGACACGTTTTAGATCTTCATGCAGTAGCTCATTGGAGGAGGAGGAAATTAATAGCTGACTGCAAATCAGTGTCCATTTTTTCCAGGTCTAATACTGTATTAYGTATTAGGATTTTTAATTACTTTAAAATAAAGTTAATGGAAGTCTGATAGATGATTTTTCCATTTTTAATAGCAAAACATCTTTAATGCTCAATTCAGCTTTTGAAACAACCTTTTTTATAAAATGGAAATGGCTCCTCAGACTGACTTAAAATTACTGTTTTAATTACTTATGGTATAAATGCTAAGTTCAAAAGCATGTGACTTGTCTCTCCCAGAGATGTAATCATTTAACAATAGTCACAGTTCTGTATAATTTTTATATAAATACTTGTCCCACTTCAGTTGCTGAATCAATGGTGACAGTTGAAGATGAGGTAATTCTGAGCTCGATCCATTATCAAATGTTACTTACCTTTGCATCATAAAAGCAAAATTAAAATKTATCAAATTTACAAAATGGCAAGTTGTCTGTGGAGTAATGGTGTATTGTTTTAGGTGTATGAACAACTGCTGGGTCACAAAACCAGACTGCAGAGGTGGGGAGAGTGGTAGCAGATCCTCCTGCCAGTGAGAGGGTGGTATGACTCAGTGCTCTCAATGAACATACTTGACTTCTAAGAGCATTTCTAGCCTTTTCTTGTATCAAAATAGGTCTAACTTCAGAGCAGCCTGACAACATTGCTTTTCTGTGTAGTCACATTGAGAAAGCTGACTGATTCAGACTTCTTTTTAAATGCATGTGTAGTGGCTTTTCTGGTTTTACAGTGCGCTGGTTGTTACGTTCTGAGTTGGACTGGCAGTAATTCCTTGCTATAATATACTCTTTTGGGTATGCATTTTCTTTATGTGAATCAAATTTCCAGTAAATTGTAAATAGCCTTCTTTGTTCTGTATTTCTCCCTGCCTTTCTCTAGTCAGTGTCAGTGTAAGGGTTTCATTGGGCAGGACAGTAAAAACAGACAGTTGGAGGCGACCAGAAAATGAAATCTCAGAGCTCTCAAGGGATGATAAGTGACTGGTAGTGGCAAGATAGCAAAAGATTTCTTTCAAAGACCTATGTGCAAGAAGCGGAGAACTTAAAATGTTTTCAGCTGTATTCAGAGAAGAAACAGACTGCGGACTAGAAAACTATGTAAAAAAATTGTCAGGAAGACCACATGGAGAAGACTGTGTTGTCTTGGCAACAAAATTCAAATTGAGAGCAAGAAAATACCTTTACACTGTAACACCATAGAAGGCCATCAAATTTGTCAGGCTCAATTTGATGACAGCCACCATGGCTTGACTAAGGGCAATCAACCTCTTATTTCCCATGTGCCTAAGCACAGTTTTCGGGAATATCTGCCCCCTGATCCTGCCAGGCACAAGGGTGAAATTGGCCTGTACTTCTGTGGGTCTTTCTCTTTTCCCTCTCATAAAAATAGGGGTTGTATTTCCCCTTTTCCAGTCAGTGGGAACCTCATGGGACTGCCATGACTTCTCAAATGTGATTGATAGTGACTTAGCAACTTCAGGAGCTGGTTCCCTAAGGGCCTGCAGATGAATCTCATCAGGCCCCACGGCCTTGTGGGCCTTCAGGTGCCTTAGGTGGTGTCAAGCCTGATCTTCTGCCGTGTGTGGTTCTTCATTCCCCAGTCCCTGCCTTTGCCCTCTGTGCCGTGGGTGTTGTGCTTGGAGCAGTTGCCAGTGAAGATTGGGCCAAACAGTCCCTGAGTACCTCAGCCTTCTCCATATCCAAGGTAATCCGTTCTCCCATTTCCTTCTAGAGAGGGCCCACATTCTCCCTGATCTTCCTTTTATTGCAGATGTACTTATAGAAGCTTTTTTGTTGCCCTGGATAAATTGAGTTCTATCCAGGCTTTCACTTTCCTAATCTGCTCCTTGGTTGCTTGGACAATCTCTCTGTATTTCTCCCAGGTTACCTGTCCCTGTTTCCACCATCTGTACACTACCTTTTTGARTTTGAGTTTGTCCAGGAKCTCCTTACTCAYCCACACASAGCTCCTGGTGGTTTTACCCTCTTTTTTTGGGATGCATTGCTTCTGAGCTTGGAGAAGAGGTCTTTGAATATTAACCAGCTTTCTTAGGCCACTCTTCCCTCCAGGGCTTTATCCCATGGTACTCTACCAAGCAGAACAGACCAAAATCTGCTYTCCAAAAGTCCAGGGCAGTGATCTTGCTGTGTGCACCCCTCGTTTCCCCAAGGATCTTGAACTCAGGATAATTTGAAGTGTCTGGTGTTGCCCCTGTGGCATCTTTCACTCCCTGTTGCACTGTTGCTCTCAGGCTCATGTTTATAGGCTTTGAAAGGGAATGTAGAGAGTCCATATTGTCTCTAGGGCAGTAGCCTCATGTGCAAGAGGTTTTCCCTTAGTCTCTTTTTTATCAAAGAAATAGGCAATTAAAACACCACAGAAAATCTCCCATATACTTTTCCTGGGCTGGATTCATTAAATGTCTAACAGGCTGTTGTAGCACCATCTCTGTGATCACAGACATGCTGCTAGAGAATCAAGCTGACACAKGAAGGCAGCACAATGCACTACTATCGAGGAGTCTGTCCCAGCTCTTTTTTTCCCCAGAGTCCCCGAGGCAGTTCGTCTCAGCACAGTAACCTATTTTCATCTTACTGGGCTGTGCTGCAAATTTCATTAAAATACAAGTAAAGTGAAATGCAACAAAATTTAAAAGATAAGCTTGATTAGGAGATGAACTATTAAATTCATATTACCCCTAGGTGTTACTTCATCATTTTGAATTTGAGAGCAATTATCTTTCTAACTAAACATTGATTTCTTAAAAAAAAAGGATTAAAAAATCTTACATTTTAGAAGATATAAAAATCTTAATTTTTATAGTTGCCRTATATGTTTTTGTCTTAGTGCCAGAGTTTTTACCTTTTTCTGTGGAAGTCAGACTGTGTGTAATATTAATCTTCTGATCTGAGATGTCTTTGGTACAGCCAGAAATAATGTTGAATCTTCAGTTCATCCTTAAGGTCAATCTTACGCACTTGCAATGATAGAAAGTATTTGTGTTGATTGACTGAAATGGGCTTGTGTGCTCATTGAAAGGAGTTAAATTATTCTACCCATTCATTTCTGAAAAATCTTAGATGTGTAAGATGGGGATGGTTATGAAACTCCCTCTAGGAAGCATCTGTGAACAGAGGGGAACTCAGGCTGTCTTGCCTGGAGATGCAGAAGTTCAGCCATGAGAAAATGACTTTGTTTTGGTTTTGCCACAGATAACAGGCTTGTGGCCTTTCCATTTTGCTGCTTTCTTCCACTTTGTGGGTTCTCACCTACATCTTGTGTTGTATCACAAATTTAGGTCAGACAAGATCTGTTTTATCAGACAAGATCTGTTTTATCAGACAGAGCCGTAATTCACCATGTGGGAGCAGAGACTTGGCCTGTGCCAGGGCAGCAGAGCTTGTGTGAGTCTGAGATGGGCAAAGAGCCACCCAGACTCCAGTGGGTGAGCATTAAACACTATTGTGTCGATCCAGTGGTTACCAATGTGAGGCTCCATTCTTTTCCTGGTGAGATGCCTACCATTTTTCATGGATTTCCATGGACTGGACAATTAGTTTTTGGCAAAGCTTGGCATTCACAGAAAAGGAAGATGATATTTATTTTCAAGTGATTTTAGTCATTCTCACTAGTTCCCTATGTCTTAATCAGTTGCTCTTCCATATGCTCATACTCACCAGCACTAAGATTTTTATCTACATCCTTATGAGTAAAAAAGTAATTTAATGACTCATSAAAATGTTGCCATAAGCATTTATTGCTTATTAACTGTGGCTTAATTTTAGTGATATGCAATTTTGGTATTTAATACTGTGTTTCAAAATAAACCCAAATGGTTATTTTTCAGCATTTTTTTTTGTTTGTTCATTTAATTAATCATTCACTAGGAAAAMCAGGAAGTTTTTATCTGGGAAAGTGCTAATCACTGGGAAAGAATTTTACTGCTCCTACTATTGTACTGGGAAAACCTGCTCTTTGTCATTCACAGTGTAAAACTAAATTATATCTGTTCTRTTATGGCAAAATCTTAACACCATTTAATGACTAAAGTTTACTACTGTCTGAAAACTCTGYACACCTTGGCATTTTTTGTTTGTAGGATCATAGCTGCTGTTCCTAGAGTGGGCAAATGTTAGTCTGGACAGTGGAAAGTGTGAAAGGCTGAAGTGCCCACCCAGAGTGGACAGCTGGATGAGCTTGGTCAGACAGGAACAAAAGGTTCCCACTCAGSGCTCAGCACTGGCCCTGCCTGGCCTTGGGCAGTCTTCCTGCTGTCTCCTGCTGTCTCCAAATAGGGTGCTTTTCTCTGCCATCCTCAGCAGGTGCCAGGAGGAGTTTTGGCTTAAGTTCAGTGTTAGATCTAAGCCAGCTTTATGCATTCATGCATTAAATGGGAAGCTGACAAGCTCTCTTGGAGTTCGGGGTGCTGGGTGTGTCTAAACTTTCTCCAGTAAGCAGCCTGAGATCCCAGCATGAGGTTGAGAGACCTAGTCTGTCTGCTCTCAGCCTTCCCAAGCTTGGCTGGATTTACTAGCCCAAGGCCAGTAGAGAGAACCTGAGTGTGCTGTTCCTCACGGGGATCTGCAAGGCTGGTTGTATGTAAATTTTCATACAGAGCTGCTTTACATGGCTGTGCTGGTGCACAGGCACCTGTGCCACGCTGCCTCTGGTACTGTGACCAGCAGCACAGACCTCAGGAGATGCCAGCTAATCTCTGTCATCACTGGGGGAGACAATGCCTGGTCCCACACTGCCCCGGAGATGGAGCTTCCTAGCACCTGAGCTGCATCAGGCGTAGCTGGAGACACACGAGCAGAGATAAAGCAATTATTATTATAAACTATTTAACAGTTTCAATGTTAACGGAGAAAGTAAGTACAGATAGCTTGTTATGAAAGGGGGTAGAGGATAAGAAATGAGTGAACAGAAAAAATAGTGTCAGAAGTGCAACTTCACTTAAGAGAAAGGGAAATTTCTCATGAGGGAAGAGAGGATGTGAATAGTGAGGTTTCTGGACCATTTCTTGTGTGTTTCTTGTTGATAATAGTTTGATACAAATGACTCAGGGGCTAAACTGTGTGGTCTCTTTTTCAAGACAAATATCTTAGCCCAGCCCTACRTCCTAGGCAGCAACAAATGACACCTTCTGGACCTGCTGAGTGCCCTGAGAAGGAGTATCTGACCCCTGCTGTACTAGAGATTCCTGCTGTACTAGAGATTGTGTGCTGGAGCATGCAGTGACCCAGCTACAGCAGGAATTGGCCCTTGTCTAATGCTGGCTTCATGTGGCTGAGATCAGTGCCCTGGGTACGGGAACAGACTGGGTTATGCTCTGTCAGGGAGGAGTGGGTGCTGAACCAGGAATTCAGAGGTGTTGATATGCATAATATAATTGTGGTTTCCACCAGGTTTGGATCTCAGATAATTACCTGCTCTCCCATTGTCCAATGCCAACTCAAATAAAAAGATAATMAACTGATACTTTACTGGGCATATATGAAGTAGGAAGACCCTTCACCTCCTGTGAAGTAGTTACCAGAAATCTAGGGCAAAAGTTTTTTCTCTGGTCTACTTCTTGGTATTAGAATTTTAAATTTCAGTAATTTAGAGGTCTTGGTTAAACACTGTCTGCCTAAATGAAACAGGGAGAGAGAAAAATCCCAGTTATTTTTTGMAGTTCACACTAAAGGCTAGGTTCGTCTAGACTTTCCCATTTTATTTAGCTTTAAGAGGAGGAATTGCAATGTAGTTTTTTGTTTCTTTGTTTTTATGGTTATTGTTTCATTGTTGTTTGTGCTATCAGGTCTAAGAAACTGTAAACTACAAGAAGGAAGGGTTTTAGATGGAGAAAAATTCTAAAATACGCATTTAAAAATATTTTTCCAAGCTTTAAAGTATGCATTTGTAGTTGAAGGTTGAATAGTGGAATACTTTTTATGGCATGAGAAAAAGGTGTRGTGCTTTAGGGTGGGCTTTTTTTACCATACAGAAATGTAAAACTTTAATTTCCTGTTTACTGAAGTATGGAAAGACATGGAAAACAGAACTTGGGTGTCAGGCTCAACAGGTGTTCTTATGACTGTGTTTCATGTTTCCCTCCTACTTAATCTCTCCTAAATCAAGAGAAATACCTTGTTATGCTTTCATATAATGTTGAAATTTTCAGTCATGATTAGTGTACTTGATAGGCATTCTAATTTCTTCAGTAATTAATGATGAGTGACTACAAATGTGKTTTTTTTTTCTCTGCTGCATTTCATATGCTACTTGTTAGGGAAAGCTAAATGATTGTTGCTTTTGGCCTATTTAAGTTGTCATCATTGTTCTGTATTGAATTCTAGAATGCAATGTTGTCATTCATTTAAATTCTGCCTCTTCTCAGGCAGCCAAAGATGCCTGTGTATCAGCACCACCTTTGTTGAAATAATCAATGAGGTTCAAGATGATTTATAGGAAACAGTGGGCGATCCCGCTTTGTTGGAGCTTTCCTTTGTAATCCTGAGGATGGGCACGTCAGAGTGGATGGCAATGAGTGGGCTCTAAAGAGCAAGGGTGCATGTGGGGTGATTCATGAAGTACTGACACAGCGTGATTTCAAGGGAGTCTTTTCTAAGTTTAAATGCAAAATACAGAGAAACATTCTCTACAAGTACAAACACTATTTGAGAATATGTGAAATATTCATTTTTTTATATTTCATTTTAAGTATTAAACCAGCCCAAGACAGTTCTTGAGTTTGTCTCTGCTTTCCCCTACCTTGGTAAGTGTATTGCCTCATTAACTTCCTGGCCTAACAATAAAGACCTTGAAAAGACTTTTGTGTATCGCCAGACAGATGATGCAAGGCATAAATACAGCCTTGGGAACATCTTTAGTGTCTTTCTTAGTGAAACCTGAACATAAAGGTTGGTATTTTTAACTGGCAGGATTTCAGTAGACTTGCATCACTGTTGGAGACTAAGTAAATTTAATTTTTTTTCTTGCTCTACTCTTCGAAGTGATGTAATTGAGGGGAAAAAACACTGCAGTATTTCACAAGGCAAGAAAGAAAATCCTCCATGGCATCTGAGTGTTGGTTTGGACACTTTCTAGTGTGAAGGAGAAGGATGACAATAATCTCCAGTACAGCTAATGATTCCCAGTTAACCAYTATTTGTGAGAATTTGTGTATTAAGAATTCTATGCTTTCCTGATATAATTTTCAGTTGAYTTAATAACTTAAATTTGATTTGATTTCTCTATGCCCCTGCATGTCTTGCTTTGGAAGACCTTGTTTTCAGAGTGGTTTCTAGTCAGTTGTCAGATGTTATTTGACAAAGTAAACACTATTCCCCCAGATGACCTCTCAAAGAACTGTGAAGCTGTGTTGTCTTCTAGCACTGGCCCCATAAACTATTTTTTAAGCAGAGTGAAAAGAATTTAGTCAAGGTGTAAGGAGAAGCATACCCAGTTTCCTTTTTACTCAAAATACTTGCAGGGTTTTTATTGGAGAAAATACTTTGCTTTTTCACCATTTACTTAGAATGAATTCACCCTAGGTGGTACCATTATTACTCAGATGTCACTAGAAAATAATAGTACTGAAAAATGAAAAGTGCCAGAAATTATGTGCCAGGGATTTTTTCTTTCACTTGAAGGCCATCTTCTGTTAGACCACTAATACTTGATGAAGAAGTTTTTGCTCTAATGAGCATCATGTGAAATAAAAAATATAGTTAACTTCTAAAGACGCACATCCTAAAGGAAAGCAAACTACTGTTGCCTGTTCTCCACTTTTCTATGTAATGTGGAGCATAATGTGGAATATTATATGGAATGCAGATATTTTGTGGAACTTCTGGGGAGCTGTTTTTCAGTTGGAAGTGTCATTCAGAAAAGTGCAGTTTTAAATTATTTAACATTTTGCAAGTCAATGTCTTTATGTCAGCAGATAACTTGGGAAACTGGATAAAATGATTGGTAATTCAAAGCAAGTACTAGCCTAAAAGAAATTTTTAGAAAGGCTATCACCGTCTCCAAAACCTTGACTGATTTAAATATTCAATGAATATTTTAAGAGACTTCCTTAGAGGCCCCATCTAATGATTGGATTGAGACCTATATGAATTTATTCTCTTAATTCCATTGAGAGGTGTCTCTTCCTTGCTAGTTTTGACTAGGATTTTCATCACCATAAAYGACTCACAAAGAGTTCGCTAATTTCCTTAATGCACTAGAAGTTTTCATGGTRTTTCTTCATGGAGTTGAAAAAAGAAATTATTGCCAGCTATTTCATATATAAATATGATAATATTATTACTTATATATTGTTTGTGCATTTACAAGTTTAGCATCTGTCAGTGATCTTGGAGAGCTGAAAAAGTTACTTAACATCACCCTGTACAAGGTGAAATTGGTGTATATGAAYGCCTTTCAAAAGGCTTAACATTAGGAGTATTTTGATCCTGTRTCCTTATTGCACTGATTAAACAACTTGTTATAAGAATGCATTACATGGAATATATTTATATGTGCAGCAACTTACTTGATATGAATTACTCAAACTCTGTCATCTATTCTCAGTCCCAGTATGAGGTCTGCAAGGTGCCTGATGGAGTAAACTGTCCAAGCAAAATCCCTAGCAAGTCTTCCTCATGTCATTTGGTTTGAATCCAAGCCTTTACACGAGGAGTTGGTGACAGTGTGGTTCATGAACAGGTACAGAAAGATGTCTCTGCAGGGAAGGCAAGCTGTCAGAACAGCTACAAAACAAAACAAAAACAAAAAAAAACAAACCACAAAAAAACCCAAAAAAACCCAAGAAAAGAGGTGGGTCTGTGCAGGACTGGATGTGTAACTTCTATAACTTTTATGCATCTAAAGAGAGAATCTGAATCAGCAGAGTGTCTTGTCCTCACACTCAGAGGTTTTTTAACATTAGGTCTTTGGCTAAAAAGGCTAATTGTCAAAAGCCTTCTGTATGCTCTATAAGAAAARCTAGAGTATCATTTTAAAAGCACCTAGTCACTTAGTGTTTTCTATCAGGGAGTTAATGTTTTACAGTTGAAAAGTAGACTGAAGTGCTTGTTTTTCTAGAATGCATTGTTAGCCCTCACATTGTAAATTTCCTGTTGAGGTGGTGGTGGTGGGGAAATGAACAACATTTATTTAGAATACATATCTCCATCCACCATGCTGAAACTATCAAATATTCAAGTACCCTCTTTAAAGGCTTTATTGTATAGTTGAAACAATTATATACTTTTGTTTCTAATAATTTATCTATTTAATTTATTGWAAAATGAGCTTGCACAGCATATGCATGGCAGTCTGACTTGTATGGTTCTGCTGATCAGTGTGTATTGCAGCATTCCTTATGCTTTAAAATATTGTATTGTAGGTATATGGTGGAGGTTTGCTTTTGTTAAGGTCAGCCACTTGGGAGTTCTTCATTTGGTGAATCATGTAGGATGGTGCAGTGATTAGATGCCAAGTCACGATCCAGTGCTTTGAGCTAATTTTATTTCCAGTGTGCTGCTTTTAAATTAAAAACTCTTCCTACTGGCACTGCTACATTTTAGGCAGTAAAGGAGCTCTGCTTTAGCTGCTCCTTGGTCTGGGGTTCCTGTCCAGGGTCTGTGTCTCACAGTGCAGGCTAYGGGCTCTGAGTTCAGGCTCTAAGGATCCCAGCTGCTTCCCCAGTTCTTTTAGGGGATGATATGTATGTATATAGGAGGATGCTGCAGTCCTGAACACAGAGTAGGCTTCTGAGAGTGTGGGAATGCGGAGCCAAAAGTCAAGTGTTACTCTGAGTAGAGTAGACATTGCTGAGCCCTCTGAGTAAGCTTTGGGCTGCACCCATTTTAGATGCAGCATTTCCTCCAGTGGCTTTTAAAGGCTGAGAACAACTTTCATAATTCAAYCAGTTTGAAGGAATTCATACCTGAGAAAACCGTTTAGTTCATGTGAGTACAGTGATACCAAATTGCATGAAATAAATTTAACAGTTGATCATGTCTGACCCTTTATCATTAAGGGAGGGATTGTTAATGTATCTGCTTTTAAAGCTGTCTGACACTAGTGTTTGCTGCAAGCTAGAATTGTTGGAAAAACTTCAGCCAAAATAATTCAGTCCCTTCTGAAGATGATGATAGAATAGAAGCTATTAAAATAAAAAAGCCACAGTTTTTACTTTGAAACCTTTCTCTTCCTGTCTAGGATTGGTACTTTGCCATAACTATGACTGATTACAGGCTAAATTAAAGAACCTTTGAAAAATTTCAGGTTGTCTATTTTCAGTAGCAAAGCATAAGCTGTAACAAATATTGTGATTGTACKGAGTACATCCCAGATCATACCTGCAGGTGTCTGACAAGGCTTTGTATTTATTGGACCCGGCCAAGTTTGAGGCTTGGCAAAAAAAGCAGTGGCTTAGGGGAAGAAGGAAGTTTTCTCTTTGGTTAATAATATTGCTTGTCAGTGATTTTGAGGAATGAATCGCTGATAATGTGGAAGAGCACGGAGAGTCAACAATAGGGGGAATAGTTAGACGCAGACTCTGAGAGGAGCTATGAAACTGATAAAGATGGGACTGGGAATCACTAGGCAAGCAGATCCTTCTCCAGCAGGCAACTGGATCAAGGTTATCTTGACTTTGGTAAGGGCTGCATCCTCTAATGGCCTGGACACTTTCGTATGATGTGTCATTTGGTGCTGTCTCCTTCAAGTCCTACAAGGCAATCCTGTGCCTTTAATCAGCTGTTGGTTTTGGAAGGTTCATTTCAGTGTCTGATATAATGCTAAGACTGCTGCAGCTCAGCAGGATCTTTTTCATAGCCTGGCCTTGGTTACGTATGTTGTGTGTCCTGGGGAACACAGGAGTGTCAGGAGTTGCCTAGGATGCTGTTGGAGTGCTGTTGGCTGAAATAGAAGTGATCTTGGCCATTGCCAGCAACCCCCAGGTGAGGTGATGATTTAGAAAGTCAGCTGATGGGACCAAACACTATGGGTGGTCAAGCAGATCGGTGCTTAAGCTCCTGCATATACCTTTTTTTGTGAGCAGTACTCATATGTTGACATGATGAATTTGGCAGAGATTAGGTCTCTGAAGTTGGGGGGTTGGGAGAAACAGATCGACCTGAAAGACTGGAAGCTTGTTTATGTGCACACATTTGGAAGATGAAAAAGATGAGTGGAGTAGGTAAGAGTAAGATCTGGGAAGTGAGAAGATACCAGGAGAAGCCCTAAAGGAACTGGAAAAGCTTAAACTTGGATAGCAGAGAGCATGATAYGAGGACAAGGCATAACAGTATAGGAAGACATGGGATACAGACATACTAMATGCTCCTCTAGGCTGAAATGTGCTTGTGAACAGCATCCACTGCACAGCTTCAAAGGTTGACTCCAAAATTTTGGGGTCATCTTTCTATTGCCATGTATTCCACTGCAAAAGCCAGAGTTGTCTCTTCCTCTGGTGGTGTTTTGCAAAGAAAAGTTTCCTTTTTTATGTTTCTTCTCTTTAGATCACTTGTGCAGAGGTAAGGTCAGAGTTTAGATCACTTGTAACAGGCCTAAAGTTCCAGCTCTGTKTTTTAGCTGTGTCATTATTTATAATAAGGGATAGAATTTATATTCCCAGAAATTTCTCTGGAGCTCTATTGTGAAAGTTTTGCTGAAAGAAATCAGAAAAACTCCAAAATAAAGCACTCAATAGAAACATTAGAATAAATTTGCAAGTGTGGTAAGAACTTTAGTCTCATAATATGTGTACATTATAATCATTACATGATAAGACACGCTGAAATTGATATAATAAATTATCTGCTTATATAAAGGGTAGGGCTGAAATTGTTGCTAGAGAATTTGATTTAATTATTGATATGGTTATAGAGATTAGTGTAAAGATAACAGTTCCTCCTATCTGAACTGTTTATTAAATATACATGAAATTGAATGGGGGGCAAGCACACATAGAATCAACAGACACTCCCATAGTGTGTGGGAGTTTYATATATCAAATCTTATTTAAAGATTAAAATACAAATTATATATCAAAATCTTCTGGAGAAACACTTTGCAGAAGCTTCCCCGTTCCCTAGGACTGAATTATCTATTATTTCTAGAAAGGACAACTTGAGTTGTCTTTTTTTTTTTTTTTTTCAGATACCCACTGATAGTCCTATGGGTCTTTTTCTCACTTTCTTGTCCCCTGGAGTTCATGTTTGTGGCATGGCTGAACCCGCAGCTTCCAGGCTTAGTGGCAGTGCTGTCTTTGTGATGTTGGCGGGTGATCTGTCAGCTCTTTTCCTGCCAGACTCTGGGGCTTTGCAGCACACAAAACCCCAGTTCCCGCTGCCCATCGGGACAGTGCAGAACTTGGCAGCTTTAATCATTTGCCAGCTCACAAAAGTATGCTGGGTTTTCCAACCTTRTAGCAAGATCAAAATAATTTCTAGTGGAAGTTTAGTTTTGTTGGTGTTCCTAGCCTCTCCTCTTGGGGCAAAAGCAATCCCTAGGTGTTGTAAGGAAAGAGACATGGGTTTTATTTTCTTCATTATCTTAGTTTTGCTTCTTACTAGAAAGTCAGGTGGTTTCTCTGGATTGCTCACCTTCTCAGCAGTTGGTGACAATTAATTTGATGCCCTGTTGTTTTCATAGGTGTTCCAAATATATGTATTGGGTGCAAAATGAGAATATCTTAGTATCATTCTACACTGACTTGTCTACTGCAGACTGTTGTTAGCACTTTGCCAGTGTATGTCTGTTTCTATTGTATCAATACCCAGGGGCCTGAACTAGCTTCCTAAATCCAGATGCACTTTTCTCTTGCCTCTGATATATAAAATGGATAAGAACATATTCCACAGTGATTTCAGGGAATGAAGCAGAGTTTTATTGAATGGGAGGCTGATTTAGACTGTCAGATATGTTTAACAGAAAGCTAAACATATTCTTAACACAGGTACATCACAGTGATTGCTAAAAAGGAGGCATGATTTATACATGGAGATTCTGGCCACTGCTGACACTTGTAACATCTCGATTTGAATTGGATTGGGAGCTGRGGTCAGAAGAATTGGGCTGGGGAGAGAGTGCAAAGGCTTGGTAGCTGCAGAGTGAGGAGACAAAAACCAGAGCCAGATTAGTCTGGCAGACCCACGCAGAACACAGTGAAGAACTCATGTCTCTGTGATCTTGTCATCATCGAAGCTTTTTGTCTTCTGAAGCCTGTGTGATTGTCATGCTGGTGCATATCATCTGCTGCTCTGTAGCCCTGAGTCATTTCAGCTCTCAGCAGAGAGCTGCAAACTTGACTGTGCCATGTTAAGTAGTGACTTGCAGCTTGTAGAATTCTCTGTAAAGCAGTCTTTTATTTAAATCTATATTGAAAAGGTTTTTTTAGCTCTCATTTTCCAAATAAGTGAAGGTTCTTGTACTTCACTTTATTTGTGGACATCTGAATTTTATTAGTTTCCTTATTAACACAGAAGGGATAATGGAACATTCCTTTTCTTCAGCTGACAGGTCCTGTTACTCTGCTGTTTGTCGCCTAAATTAATCCAAGTTCAACATCATTTATCAGGTTACATGGAGGCTATCAAGCCTTTGTAAGGCTGGCAGAAAAGTGTGAACTCTTTTAACAGAACTGCCCTTAGCGTGAACGTTTCAGTGTGTTTAGTTTTCGTTCAAACATAAAATCAGAATGACATTCTTAAATTATCAAAAGCTGTAATTATTTTATCAAGATTTTTCTTTTCAAAATAGGTTTTGATTTTGACTTAGAATTTAATTTTTTTTTATGCAGATATCATAATTGAGTYGGTAGTGTTGTAATTGGCATGAAGACACATTCTTCAAATGTCCTCAGGAATTGGAAGCGGAAAGTGTTGCACTCTGTGCCTTTGAATCTTTCTCAAACCTGAATCTCTTTTTTAAGAAAGAGTTCTGTAATGAATTTTTTATTTTGGTAAAACAGACATCTTGTCAGTGCTTAAAGTCAAAACAACATTAAATTTTAATARTGCCACAGCTTTAACTTGCTGTGTGTTTTAAAACTACCTTAGTACTTCAAAGTCAGTTGGTAGTACTCAGCGTTAACCTCGATCAATACATGCCTATAAATACTCTTAAAGAACCTGCAGGGCCTATTTTTTCTTACAGTGTTTGTTTGCTTGTTGTGTTTTTCTTCCTTTAACCTGTTTGAATTCCAGTTCCCACCTTGGATTTGGCTTTATCAGTAGTATGCACTTACTCTCTTGCTATTTGTACTGTTTTGACAGTAAAAGTATGCTTTTTAAAGTTACTTGTTGCTTGTAGTCCTTGCCCAAATATTTTTCCTTTTCTGATAAGGGAGAATGCCACATGTGTACCCCCGTGAGTGTTCTGATGGATTATCCGAGACAGACTATGACACTGTGGCAACTGCAGAAAAGAAAACCAATCTGATTAGTAATTGGAAAACAGTGCTACAGTAACAGCAGAATGAAATACACTTTTGATTTTATTTATTGGTTTACTTAATATGTCTTCAAGTCCCCAGTCTTTGTTGTTCCATAATCATCCTTTAGGTATTTTTTGGTTTTATGTATATCCTAATAAACTTTACTGTTCTTCAAAGAAAAATGAAATAGTAGCTAAAACAATTAATGTGTTTACTAGTTAATTTTAGGTTTAAGTGTATTTTCAAACAAAACCCCCTGAAGCTTAGCAAGGTGAAAACAGATTTTTATTTTTGTGTTTGTAGAAAAGAATTGCTAAAAGCTTACTTACCAAGTCAAGAGGCCCACTTGAATAATCTTTTATTTAAGATGAAAAAGAAATGTTTTCGGTGTATTGAGGCTAAATCATTATTTTTAATAGGCTGTGTTTGCTAAGGTAGTTTCCAAATATGTTTTGCAGAATTTCAGTAAGACTTGGGTTTATCATAAGTTGGCATTTCACTCATCACAGATCCTGAACCAAAATATTCCTGGTTTAACAAGAAGGTAGTGTCTCTATCATCATGCTTTCAGGGAAGATGAATAATATATATTGATATCCACAGACTGTAATAGAATAGCTAAAATAATTAGGCAAGATTAAAGTTCCAAGTGTGATTTTTCCAGTAAATAGTGGAGTTAGAGAAATCCTTAAAGTTGTGGGGAAGAAGTGTAACTCATTGGAACAATGGGTTTTGTTAATATGGAGAGAAGTAAATTAGGAGAGCATGTGATGAGTGGATGTTGAGGCTTTAATGGGGTATTTATAGATCACTCCTATACCATGATTTTTCTTTGTGTGTCAGAGTACTGACTAACAGTATATATATATATGAATAAAACAGCATCAGTTTTAGTCATGGCCTTAGAAGCCCCTCAAAGACAAACCCCATACTTTCTGAGTTCACATTTGATTACCATCTATGTTGTAAACTCATCCCCCTTTGAACCATGAGGCTACATTTGTTAGGTGCCTGTCCCATGTGCACTTTTGGAGGAAAACACAGCACATTTATCTCAGCCGCCTGCTGGAAATGCATTGGTTTCCTGGGTACAGACATTTGGAAAACAGCTGCAGGCTCTTTTGTAACTGAAACCTGTCCTACAGATGGAGGTTTCTACTGAGTTTGTAGAACAGGTAGCTATTTTGCAATTCTATAAATGGCATAGAATTTGGTAAGCAAAAAGGTGCTTTMAATGGATTATATTTAAATATAGAAATTATATGTAAATTATATTCCTCCTTCTACATTTGAAAAGTAAAATAATTTGATACCTTTAGACTTGTGTCATACACTCCTAATGAAAGGAGGAGGCTGTGTTATTGCAGAGGGACTACATGGCCTCAGGAGGTAATCTAACAAACTGTACCTTCTGGTGTCACAGAGTGCAGCTGTGCCATTTTTCCAACTGCTCCTGYTCTGTCTATGCAGCAGTTCTGGCTRATACAAACCAGGTTGGGTGTTCTAAAGGCAGTTAGTAATTAGCAACTGAACTGGATGATTGGCAACTCCAGTCTCCTGTATGCAGAAATTATTTCAAACAGTTTTCCTGTCTAAGCTGCTAAGAAAGGAGAGGTGCATCTGCTGCTCGTCAGGKTGTTTGATAACTGCAAAGCAGCCTTCTGCAAAAGTCAGGTTCTTAGAGATTTCTAGGCTTTTTTTTTTTTTTTTTTACATCCTGTAGGAAGTCATTTGGCAAATGTGTGAAGTAAGGAAAAACTATAAAGGGCACAACTTCTTTGGGTTTTTTAAGCAGTGATGAAGCCTGTTTCTGTATGTGTGTGAATATTGAATCTCTTACTGTAGAGAACACAACATCGTGCAATGTATGCAAATCAAAAGGTAAGCCAGCTGTGAGTTTGGATGTGTGGGAATTTGGCTGTAATGACTGTGATGTTAATTATTTTAATAAAAAATTCAGGTTATAATATTTAGTAATGACTTTATTTCTACATGAATCATACTCTCTTTTTTTGGTCTTTTGGTATACCTCATACAACCTGCTACTTTCTTCCTCCACTGCTAGTATTTGCATAATGTATTTTCTTGTTCAAACTGTATTTTGAATGTGTGATTTTATGCTCAGCTCACCTCTGTTGCCATAGAGTTTCACTGTCTTTAAAGGAGATACAAGTAGTTCAATTTTTTATTGTTTAGGAGGTGAAAAAGCTATTATGCTTGTGTGGCTCCTGCTTAAAGTTCTTGCAATGGCTGCTATAAAAATGAAATATTTACTCTGCTGAACTCRGGTTGCATGAATAAAGTTAGTTGCTACGCAAAATCATTTGACAGCTTACAGAATATTAATTACATGTAGTCTTTGTGAACATGTGAATGGAAAATCTGGAGGCAATACTTTGAAATCACAAGTATAATTGTAAACAAAAATATCAAGTGTCCTCTTTCTATAAGTAATGCCAAATTATTTAAAAGTATTTAAAATCAAATGTAGTTCTGACTGGACTGCAGCAAGGAATGGTTTCAAGCCTTTGAGTATTTTTCTTTTCATATGCAGGTGAACAGTTGAGATTCACTGAAGATCAGTAGTCATGAAAATTAAATTGCCAATCAGAAGATTTACAAATTCTCTTTCAAAATGAGACCTAAAAGTCTTAATCATGCAGTATGAAATGGTTCTGCCATAGTGGAAAACATGCAGTGTTTAAGAAGTTAAACTGAAAGCACTTTAATGTCTGTTATCGGGATAGATGTTAATGGCTTAGTGGCATAAATAGAAACCAGGTTTAATGTGAAAGCTTGGGGAAGATGAAACCCAGAAATGCATTTTGGTGCAACTTCTCCCTTTTGCAAATGGTCAAATTCATCAAAATGGGGGCTTCCACGCCGCAGCAGCTGTGCCCAGTGTGGGTGTGTGTGTTCACCCAGCTGTTGTTGGTGACACCCGTGGCTGTTCAGTTGGTGATACCCATTCCGTTCCCCACTTTGTACTGCTCCAGCTCAGGGGTGCCTCGAGAGCCCCACTCTGGGGCCAACAGTGGGCAGTGGGAAGAGCTGGGGCACAGCAAGACTGGCACAGAATCAGGAGGTGTCTCCATCTGTTTTTCTGTAAAGTGCTTTGCTGCTGAGCACTGGATTTTTTTGAACTAAAATCTTACATTTGAAACTTAATGGAAGGATTATTGTGGATTGGTGCCTTTTCCAGCAAACAGTGTTGTTTGCAGTACTTGCTGGAGGAGAACCTTGAGATAAAATGTATCTTTTTGCTAAGTAGATGCAAGCACGTATGGTTTGTCTCTGAGCGAAATCCCTATCCATCATGTTTTAGGATCTTTGGATAGCAAGGGCAAAGGGTTAGGAAAGAAGGTCCCTTTTTACCTCAATATGTTCCTCAAATGTGATCTGCAAGGGGAAGAGATTATCTTCTCTGTCTCTGTACAGAAGCTGTGCCACTGAGGGGCAAAGTGCTGAAGACTGGCTGAGCCACAGCCAGTGCTGTTCACTGTAAAGGAGAAAGCACTGCCATACACCACATTGCTCTTGCTGTTATTTAAAAAAAATACAGCTGTAACAGTGCTTTGGGGAGCCCAGTTCTTTTGAATGCTTGGCATGCTCTTTGTATACATAGTGAAAACTGCCCTTTAGGAGTTTCATGTGGCTAAACTTAATTTCAAGTTGTCAGTCAAGGTATTGAGACAATTCAAGCAGACAGCTTCTAAATTCTATCAAAATGATACAGAGAAAGAATGGTAGATAGCTAGAGAGCATTCAAGTAAAGTTAAAAGCACTGATAATTTGGGTGTTTCTGTGTGTGATGGTAGATAAAGGTGGACAGGGAGCATGTGGCCTCCATTCCAGACAGATCCTCTTTGGGTAGCACAGGCTCACGTACAGGACATATATCACATGCAGAAGTTCAAACAACATGTGCCTTACCAAGAAAAAAAAAAAAAAAACCTCTTGGACAGCTGAAGCATCCCAAAAAGATTTCTACATCCAAAGAAGACACAATTTTATTAACTTTTTTCCTTCCCTTGAGAATGGATTTAAAATTTTACATGCCAGAACCTTGATTCTGTCTTGTTGAGGTTTTTTTGCTTGCCTGTTTGAATGATCAAGTGGTTTTTGTTTTGATCTGTTGTTGGTGTAGGTTGTTTTATTTTGGTTTTTTTTTTGATGTGTAGTTGATGTAAATTCATTTAGGCTGTGCACTTGATGTCTTTAGTTTCAGTAACTTCTAGTTACCTGGAGGCACTGCAGCATCAGCCAATCTGTTTTGTTCCTGAAGCTGCAATTGGCTTTTTAGTTGCTGATGAATCTTCTCATCCTGAGGTTGGGAAGTGCACATTTGTCTACACTTACACTGTGTTTCTGTGACCCATGTATTTAAACTGCTTTAGGCATCCAGCAGTCAAGGACACTCAGTGTGCACAAAGAGGAAGGGCAAAGCATTTGTTCCACTATGAAAAGGGATGGAAAACGCTACTAGAGAAAATCTTTGTATAATTAAAGTTAATGCTGTGAACTTATTTTGGAGCTTCCTCATTAAAAACTAACATGCAAACATAAAGAAAGCCCGTGTACAATACTAAACTGGATGTGCTGATAAAATAATAAAGTGAATGAACCTTGAGTTACTTGAAAAGGACGCTCCTTAGTCAGCCTGGAGTCGCTTCTGGGAAACCTCACACTCCTTGGCAACTTCTGCGTGATAAACAGCTTATGTGCCTTATGTGCGTGAACAAAGGCTCTCCCTGTACAGGATTGAGAGRAATGGAACCTGTATGAGTCTGCATTTCCAGAGTGTTTGAGAAGTGATTTTCTGTAGCTGGCAAATAGCCAACCTTGGCTGGTACAATCAACTTCAAGAAAATGTAGAAAGGAGACAGAGAGGTCTAAGAATTATAATCGGGACAYACATGCTACAATTATTTTGGAACAAAGAATAGTTATTCAGGTCTAGTTAAAAATTACTTAYCCTACTTTCCCTATCATAATGTTGGTGACTGGTAGAAAGTAACTGGCTATGTTCTTGTACAGAGGATCCTGTTGTTTGTAGGAAAAAACACAAAAGGAATAAATTATTACTGAGAAAGAACAGCAATGGTTTAAATTAAAGTCTATGAAATTTCAGTGGTAACAGCTAAAACTGGTAGGAGTGGTTATGATGAAGTTCTAAAACAAATAAATAAATTCTGTAATCCATAGAGGATCCTGGTTGTCACAATTTTGCTTTGTAATATCACTTAACTTATGAGATACTTTTTAAAACTCACCTTCCAGCCCAAATGCTTGGGCTGACTTCCTGGGATATGAATGCACTGGTGACAGTGAATAGTCATCTTGCACACATTGCTGTGCCTGTGAGGCTGTCTTTTTGAATATCATCTGCACTTTAAAATATTTTCAGACTCCACAGTCATAAAGGCATTTTTCATAAAGAAATTAGAAATTTTTGCACACAAAATTGATTGCTGAAAACTTTACTGGTGAAGTAAAGGAAATTGAAGCTGGAAAATGAAAAAAAAACAGGTTTTATATATGCAAAAACACAACAAAAAGAAGATCAATCTATCTAAATATGTACGAGGAACAGAGCTAAGCAAGGCTATGCACTCCTTTAAGTCCCTCCCATGTAGGAAATGGAAATATTTTGCCTCTTGCTTTTGAAGCAAACAGTAGTAGTACAATCCAGTGTGCCTAATCTCAGTCTTGGTGTGATAACCAAATTGAAATACCATCTTGGTCATGTGGACATGGCAGAAGACTTAGTGGTATACCTTTCAATAGTTAAGTCTGTACTCTAAAAATTAAAATACTGACATGACTTCAGTTGTAATTGTGAGGTATACAGAAGCTTTTAAAACATCCAGTGTGTGAAGTAACAGTGAAAGAACCAACCCATTTTATTATCATGCTATGTTTGTGAGCCTTTTGTGTTCTTCATTGCCCTAACCTAACTGCTCCATCAACTGCAGTCAAGYAGCTGCACAAGTAGCTTTTATTTTGGGTCTTCCTGTACCCTTTTGTGGGTAATTGTGACCCACACTTTCTCTCTAGAGTTGCAGATTCCAGATGTGTTTGCCCGGTCCAACCTACCATAATCTRAAGCCTGTGTCTAGGGCTAAACTCCACCATGAGGTTAGCTCTTGAGCTKCTTGAAGGTCTCAGATTAGTTTTGTGCTAACTAAATTTTGATGGGAATAAGATTTTGACTTCAGAAAGCATAAATGATTTATTACTTTTCCTCTCTGGAAAGAGTTGAGGACATCTGTAAAGGAAAGCCAAAATGCGTGGGGAAAAAAAAAAGATGATGAATAATTAGTGTCATCTGACAGTTCCTAGATATTGGTCAAAATCTGTTTTATCTTTTCTAACAAGCAGATCTCAAAGGAAGGAATTGTGTGCTCTATGTGCACATCACAGCTTTTTTTCAGCTTAAACAGTTCAAGAGGCTAAAAAATGGTCTTGTTAATATGTAAGCTGTGCACTAAGTCMTTCCTAATGGTTATATTAGTTTAAAGCTTCCTGAGGCTAAAATGGTACTAAGATGTAAAAAAAMCAGAAAAAACATGCCAAGAGTAATATTATGATTACAAAAAAAATGTGCATATCTCAGTGAACATTTCTGGAGGCAGACATTATTATTTCTGTTGAAGAARAAATAGCTATTGTGACTGAAAACCTTCTCTTAATAAAAATGTATTGGGAAGTAAGGAAACCAGTTCAAAGGTTTCTTTTTAGGTCTCCACCACAAAGGGCCTGTTTTATTATCATAGCTGCCGTCCCAACATTCAAGTGACAGATTTTGCTATGGGTTTTGAACTGTCCATTAAATATAACACCTCCATTTTTAAAATGTTTTGAGTAGCCCACTGAGTAGCTGCTGTCTGAAAAGTGGGAGTCACAGTGGGAAGCTGAAGGGGAATGGGCCTCTGGAGCATTTAGTATTTAATGGATCTACAGCTGTAGTGAAGCAGCGTGCAGAAATAATTCTGATTAGGCTTGGTCAATCAGATGACAGAATGAGCCTTGCCCGTCCATCATGCAGCTCTAAAATTCAGAGGACAATTTCTGCCTAAATCCAGTTAAACGCAAAAACTCTGATCAATCAGTTATATATGAGCTGATTTCTTGATACAGTGTTATTACACTGTGAAAGGCAGAGGGGAGCAAATAGGTAAGCTACGACATTACCCAAATAATTTTCTTCTGGAAATTAATTTTGGAAGGGATGGTTGAAACCATGAAAATAGCTATTTTGAGAATTGAGCTTTCGCAAGAATTAAATGTTACTAAGTAAAAACAATCCACTAATATTGTGCCACATTTGTGGCATGGTAAGTAGTTTTTTATTTACAGTTTCATGTCAGCTGTTGTTATTTGAATATACAGCTGTAAATGTGCAGTTAAAGATTAGTAAGTGAATGGTAGAGGTTTTGCCTAATCAACACTAAATTATTTGATGATAAATTTTCACATTAAAAAAATTAATGGCCTSTAATGGTAATTAACCTGATTTCTTTTATCCTTCTCAGCTAAGTGTTTGCAGCTCTAGAATGTGAAATGAGTGCTCAATTAGGATACTCTGGTTCTGTTTTAGCAAGCTTAGGAGTTCAGGTGAATGCGGTCCTTACTGAACCTCACTGGTATTCTGCTTTGAAGTACATGCTTAAGTACAGATCATGCTTTTGTGAGGAAAAACAYTGTCCTGAGAAGTCTTGAAAATGGAATAGGTTTCAAAGGACCAGATGAAATTAGTTGTTCTGAATTGATGCTGATGCTAACAGAGGCTGACAGAATTCATGCTGCTGTCTATAAAAAGATGCAAAGCCCTGAAAGTTAGAAATGTGTTAAGTGGATTTTAAAAACCCAACCAATCAAACAAAACCCCATGAAACCAAACAGAAACAAATTTTAAAAAAA
>NW_026623292.1:610366-672145 GCF_030028575.1 Malurus melanocephalus
ATAGAATAAGGTAGAATGTTTTTAAATAGGATTTCTTTCTATAGGAGTTGAGATAAATACAAGTGTTCTCTACCAGTGTTGCTTCAAGGTAGTTCCTTGGAAAGCAAGGATGGTCCAGCAGTTAATGTGGTGTGTGAAATCAGTGTCTTTAGGACTGTGGGCAAACATATTTGATTCTTTAAAATGTTCTCCTTTATGTCTCAGTACATTTAAATTTTCTGGAATTTCATCACTGGGTGCAGATTGTAGTTTTTGCAATGATCTGTCTCTTAGACACACTGGAGATCAGTGGATTGGCCCAGTGACAAGTCATCAAGTAGAATAAATGTAAAGGAAAAATGTAACTATATCTCTAATTTAATAGGCAGGTCACAGGTAGTTGTTTAGAAGGAAATCGTGGATAATATAAGAACTGGATAAAAATTTTAATATTGCTTGCATTTTTTTATGCATTGCATATAATGAAAAACCATATACATATATTTTGTGGTTTTAATTTTTAATTACTCTTAAAAAAACCCAAACAAATGGAAAAATGCCCTAATAGTGTGAGCATCATTTCATTAAAAGGTTCATGCACCTAAGCAGATTTAGCTCTGCTTTTATATAAATACAGGGAAATGTTTAACYCCTATTGTATGGCCACAAAGCCTGTGCTGATCACACAGAAGCTTGGGAGGGCCGAGGACAAAGCGCCGGGCTGCTGGAAACGGCTCCTCTTGTGCGGCCCCTGCACACAGGCCAGCAACTGCAGAGCTTAGCACCAGAGTTTTGTCAAGTTTGCAACATGAAGGGGAGCATAGTACAAGTTCTTACCTCTCACTAGCAGAAAGAAAGGAAAAATCAACCCACCAAAAAAGAAAGAGGACCAAGACGGCTTCATAGCTACACACACAAGGTAATGGCCGAGTTCCCTTTTCTATCCTGGTACTTCTTAATCACTMAAATAGTTGAAATTTACGTACCCTAGGATTAGTTAGTTTGATTTATTGGAATGAAGTTTCATGAGGGAATTCAGGTTATAACTTTGAACAGGATAATAAACCCACACTATGTAAATTACTGAGACATTCCGCTTTGGTTAATAGTCTAGGAATTGAAAGAATGGGGTTATAATTTGTATCCACGAAGGAAGGGCATGACTTTGCAACATATTAAAGATCAGATGAAATCTGTATTCTGTTTTGATTAGTATAATATGCATAAAATCTGGGCATTGTTCTTACGGATGTTAATATAATCTAGGCTGGATTACTTGCTCTAGGAAATATATTTGTGAGGATTTGTGTTTCAGAAATGAAAAATAAAAAAGTTACTTTTGTTGTATTTCCACTRTATATTTTTTCCATTATTACTTTGTCAGAATCATCTGGGGTTGAGCACACCCAGAAATAAGATAGCTATGACAGCAAGATGGATCACTGCCCTCATCAACAAGCAGGGTGGTTTCTCCTTTTCTGAGAGCTCCTCATTACTCCTTAGCTCTGAAAGAAGAAGCTACATGAGAGTGAACAATGGAGCTCTGCAGTACTGGATTGCATAAAACTGTGGTTAAATACAATAAATATCACAAAGCAAATATTTTATATTAAAGAACTTTCCACGGTATTGTAAAGTAAACSGAAACTTCATTATATGTATATAGATACATTATCAATTTTAGGAGAAAGCTATATATTGTCTCAGTATTGCTCTTTAAGGTTACATTAAAAATATTAAAGTGTCCTGACATTTTAAATAATATTTTTGAGTACATTTTATATAAAACTATTTAGCCAATCAGGTTATGAAATAAAAATTAATCTTTTGTATTTTGGATTTTTTTTACATTAGAACTTTTTGAATAGTTTTCTATTGCAATCTATGTATTTCTATTCTAAATTTAGCTTCCCTGGAGTCTGTCAACACTGTTACAAGAAAAGCAACAATGCTATGTAAATTGTAGTTCTTTCACAAATTTTTGAACAAATAAGTGTGCAGTAAGCATAATGTCAAGTGCAGAAAATTCAAAAGGGTGCTTTAGATTTCCACAATATGCTAGTGACCAAGGAAATTATATAACCCAAAATATATCTCATTAATTTGAAAACATATTTCATCTAATCTGTTATTTTTTTAGAACCATCATTTTTACCCTTCTTGATTTTTCTTTCTTGCTAGGTTTTTTCCCTTCTTTTAGTGAATGTTAGAAATTTGGAAAAGATTACCTGAAGTATTAATAGAGCTGTGATTTTCTGCTGTATATGAGGTCTCATACAAGTCATCCCTGGGTTTTAGAACATGCTTAACTTTTGGCATGTTCTTAAATGGCAAAAAGAAGAAGGCAGGGACAAATTCCTGTCATCAAGGTAYGCTGCTTGGCAAGGTCTGTGCATTTTAATGCTTTAGAAAATTAGTCTCTTAAAAAAGAAGGCTGGCCATAATCTGGTTGTGGTGTGGGTGCTGTAGTATTCCTGMAGTCCTGATAAGTAGTTGGTGTCTTTAGTTCAGAGATACCTGGAATAAAGGAAGCTATATTGMAGCCCATCAAAGTCATGATGTTACAGGCTAATATTGTAAATCCGTGTGGTCTGCTCCGGTGTGTCCCATGGGGGCAGGCAGAGGCTGCAGCTGAGGATGCAGTTTCTGAAATGGGATAATTGCAGGGCTGT
The DNA here is from genome assembly GCF_030028575.1 of Malurus melanocephalus. Taxonomy (NCBI): domain Eukaryota; kingdom Metazoa; phylum Chordata; class Aves; order Passeriformes; family Maluridae; genus Malurus; species Malurus melanocephalus. The sequence goes on from NW_026623292.1 coordinate 613,018, forward strand.
CAAGAGTGGAGAGTCACAACTTAAGGCAGTTTTAGCCATGCTGTTGTTTGGAAGGGTTCTTTGGGCTGGAACGTTCTCTAAAGCACGCTCAGGTTTTGTCTCAGTTTGTTGGGGCACCGAAGCAGCCAGGAAGCAGCGTGAATGGCAGGGTGGATGTCGCTGTTACCTTGGTATAATGGGATCTGTGCGATCATTGTCAGCCTGTGCTGTGCTCAATTAGGAGCTGCACGCATGTAGCACYGCTGAATGCAAGTTCTGTGTTGACTTTGGCTCATCCAGATCCTGCTGGTTTGCCGGCAGCTTTTCCAGCTGAATATGGAGGCGGGGGGTTGGAAGTGATTTGAGTGCCTGAATAAAGATAAAGGCAGTGAAGTGAGTCTCCTATGTGAATTTCACCCCGGTGAAATAAATTATATATGCCAGAACTCCAGAAGTTACAAAGTTAATGTATTGTTTCCAGTGTTTCATTATGTAAAGCAACAAGTTGTTTTAGAAGAGCATGATAAAAAGCAATTTATGAGAAGTGTTGTTCGTTACTGAAAGAAATAGCTACAGGAGGGTTCTAAGGTTTTGCCAATTGGCAGGCCAATCTAACTATAAAAAGGCTTTTCAAAGTATATGGAAAGAAATTGATTATTCAGGTTGATGAGAAATTAAACTGATCTTCCTGTGTCACTCTCGTAAGCTGGGATGTTGTAGTTTCTCCTGGTTTACTATACAAAACAATGCCAATCTGCAGTTTAGAGTAAATAAGGAACCTTAATTACTTTCCTACAAGTAAGGTGTGCATATTTTATGTACAGGACACAAAATAACAGGTGTTGTGGTGATGGTAATTTGTTGCTGCTCTCTGCAGTTCGTCACCAGTTCACTGAAATAAAGACTTCATATTGTGCCAAGGGTAACTGAGTTTGCAGATGAGCAGCATGTGTTGAAGTTCAAAGACTGTAAGGAGAATCCTAAGTTAGAAAGTTTTTGAAGCTCACTTTCAAAATTCCTGATCTGTCTTCAGTCTTGCTCCCTCGAAAGTTCAGTTCCACATATGCCATGGAAAGATAGGCAACTTGTTCTCAACAAAACATAAGATAGCTTAAAGTAACAAAAAGTAAGAGATGAGAGGAACTGGGTGCAGCATTCTTGTGAATAAATGAAGAATTCAAAATAAACCTCTCCTGCTGTCTTCTCTTGCATTGTTTCGTGCTTGTAACTGGGGGAGGAGAGGAGTGGGGGATGTGCATCCCATCCTTCCACTAGAATTGAGGATATTCTCCTAGAAAGTGGGAGATCAGACAAATTACAAATTGCCTATGACTCATATCTCTCTCTTTTTGGGCAAGTGCTGTCTGCGACCAAAGGTTTCCCTGCAATAGAGGCTTGCTGTCAGCTGCTAGCACCTCTTCCAGCAGATGTCTTTAGAAGCTTGAGCACATGTAGCACAAAGAGCACTCAAGTGTTTAGTCCTGAGGTACCCAGGGTGCCTTAAATTGGGTTACTGAACACTGGAAAGATGTGGTTCCGCTTCTTGATTGTCTTGCTTTGTGAAGCACTGACTGTTTATCACTAATGGTACAATGAACCTGATAAACCTGGATATGGCTACTCTGGTTTGGTCTGATGTAACTGGCTATTTCACAGAGCTAAATGCAAAACCCAGCTTTGAAACCTCGGGAGCTGCTTTTGTTTCTAATACTTCTTATTTTTTCTTCGGCCCAATGTATATAAATTAGTTTCTATTAAAATACAATTTCATTTGACTTAACTGAATTTAGTATTGCAGCTTTATCAAGATATATGAAGTATTTGTTGTAATTTAACAGTAAACATAATTATTTGTTTCTATAAATACTTCAAGTTGTATGTTTTTTTTCTCAGGCAAGGCAGTAACAGAGACCTGTCATACAGGACATAAGAAAAGAAGGAAAAGTAAAGGGAGAGACCAACATTCTCAGAAGTTATTTGTACAAAGGTAAGATAATTTTTCCCTCTTTAGTTTATTTTCCTATGCTAACTGCGGGGGAAAAAAAAMCCCCAAACTACTGGCATTGATTTTCTATCTGTTAATTTCTATCTTTCAATTCAGTTTCTATTAAGTGTTATCCAGGGTAATCATGTAACATGTTCTGCGTTTACCTGCATTTTCATTTTTACTTAACAGTCTGTGATTTTCTTTTTAAATTTCAGCTCAAGYTGTAACTGAAGGCCATATCTAAATATGTTAACTAGAAAAGCAGCTGAAAGTATTTTATTGTTTTATGTAATTGAAGGTGGCCTTAATGATTTCTGATATTCCTTACTGGAGATAATAGTGTCAAAGAAAGTCAACTCATGAAAAAGTGAGTCTGGAAAAATGAACTTAGAAAGAATATTCTATATTGTACCAAAAAATTGAAAGTTTTTTCTTTTAGCAGAGACCACAGATTTAGTGATGGGGACATTCTGAAATCTTTGCTCACATGGTTTAGGTCCTAACTTCTTTTTTCCCAATCCCYCTTGAACTCCCTCCCTGCTCTTGTGTTTGAATTGTGTAATTATTTCGGCATAAGAAGAGAGCTTTACTTGAAGTGAGTAGTAGCTGCTGAATAGTCAACTGTGGTTTAGTATCTGATTTTTTTTTTAATGAAAATCTGATTTGGGGATCTTGAATGCAGTATTGTGTGTAGTTTAGTAGAACAGAACTTTTTTATCTTTTACAGTGTGTAGGCGTGGATGATTGCAAAGTGTTTTATCCCTCTGTTACGTGGTCAAGCAGACAGACAGTCTGAGAGCGCCAGTAATACATTTAAAACGGAAGGGAGGACATGGTCACTGAAACATTTTGACTTCTGGATTACTTATTAGTGTTACTGAAAGTAACATTTAGTGGGTCCTCTCCCTGCCATGAAGATATTTTGTTTGCTTGTTTGTTTTTTACCTCTTCTGAAATGGTTCTTATGTTAGTCACTCAGGAGTTAATGCATCTTTGGATAAAGAGGACTGTTACTGTAAGGTTTTTAAACTAGACTGCTCTGAAAAAAAAAAAATGACCATTGAAATCTCTGAAAGGCTTTTTGGATGGTAACCAAGTTAAGGAAGCTCTGAAGTTCTTTGGCTTTGCTACTGGCTGCTCTCACTCACCAGGATCCTGGCACCCTATCACTGTGCCTTCATTGCCTCCATTGCTCCAGTTCTCCTGTCAGGGAATGCCACCATACAATACATCCCCTGGGGCTAATTGGATGAGTGACAACCAGCCAGCTCCAAAGTGACAATTGTTTGAATGCCTAACTGGGTCAGTGCACAGGTGCCTGCTCCTCATGAATGAGATGTTCTAGCTTTTCTCTGTGATGTTCTCTGGGTTCCTCTCATTTTTCCTACAGTTGTGAAACAAAACTGTCAATACTTTGATGTGAGAGAATAGGCTTTGTCAAAGGAGARGGATGATTTCCCGTTGCCCTGCTTTGGTTAAACAAGCTTTACCACTTGAGTACTCACTRAAGGAGACACACAGAAATCCATTAAATGACGGAAGTTTGCTGATRCAAATGGACATTTCAATAGACAATAAGGTGAATTATTTGACTGGTGAAAACAAATACACTGTCTTAAACTCTATGTTATGTGGTTCTCATACTGTTTAAGACCTACAGGTTTGAGCATGAGGAAAAGCTTTAGAGAGAAAAAGAACTTACTTTGTTATATCTGCACAATGAGGCTTTTCCTAAGTCAAATCACTTACGTTCATATAATGAAGTCAGACACAGGCAACTGATGTACAAGGGAACTGTTTTGTCTTATTGAAGGCTTGGTATGTGCATAGAAAACAACTGACATTAAGCCAGTCTATATTACTTAGATGAATTTACCCTTTTGTCTCTTCCACAAAAAACGTGGGATACTTGAGRTTGGAAAGGTTGTCTGCAGATTGTCCAGTTCACCACCCACTCTGATCAAGTAAAGGAGGTTGCTGCTTGGGCAGCTGGTGAGCAACCATAGAGTAGAAAAGATCTTTTTTTTGTTTAGGTGGAATTTTATCTGTTTCAGTTTGTGGTCATTGCCTTTTACCCTGCTGCTGGGCACCACTGAGAAGTGCTCTTTACCCCTGTGCCCCTCAGGTATTTATACACATTGACAAGATCTCTTGGAGCCTTCTCCAGGCTGGAGTCTCCGTGCTTCCAGGCTCACCACGTCARATGCTCCAATCCTTAATCGTCTTGGCAGTCATACCCTGGACTGCATTCTGGGTTGCTTATGTTTTGCTTGTACTGGGCAGCCCACAAGTGGACACAACCCTTCAGGCATATCTCAGCAGTGCTGAGTGGAGTGGAATGATCTCTGTCTTGACCTGCTGATAACATTTTTTCCTAATGCAGCACAAGATGCTTTTGGCCTTCCCCACTGCAGTGGTACACTGCTGGCTTGTGGCTTGCTTGGAGCCCACTAGGATACCTCCCTGGYGTTTTCCTGCAAAGCCTCTTTCCAGCTGATCATGCTTCATCCTGTTCTGGTGCTTGGGGTTATTCCTCCCTAGGTGAAGGACTTTGTATTTCCCTTTGCTGAACTTCGTAAAATTCCTGTTGGTTTATGGCTGAGCTTTGTAAGGTGCCTGTGAATGCCAGTTCAACCAGCTGGTCTGTGAGCCCCTCTTCCCAGTTGGTGTCGCCAGGAAACTTGCTGTGGGTGCACTGTATCCCAGCATCCAGGTCATTAATGAAGGAGTTGAATGGAACTGGCGCAAGTACTGATCCTCAGAGTACACCAGCAGACTTTTCTCTAGCTAGACTTCATGCTGATCACAACCCTTTGAGGCCAGCAGTTCAGCCAGATTTCCGTCTATCTCACTGTCCAGTTCTGTAGTCTGTACTTCATCAGTTTGTCTGTGGGGAATTTATGTGAGACAATGTCAAAAGCCTTGCAAAAGTCAATATAAACAACATCTGCTTCTCTCCTGTCACCCACTGAGCCAGCCATTAGCTGGTCTGTTCTGCCCAGAGTGTCTCTGTCCTAGCAGGTGCTGCTGGCAGGGTGGCTCCAGTGTGTCCCCAGTTCAAGATTTGTTTAAAACAATGTTGTCACTCTTGTTTTGGCTGGCTTGAATGTGTGWTTCTAAAATAATGCTTTTTTTATTGGTGTATATTTAAAAGCGTGCAGACAGTTATTTAAACATAGTCAAGTTTGAAAATATTCGAAGTGGTGCGAAGTCAGCTAGGTAGCTACTGTCAACATTGTTTATAGAGAAACTGTTTATGTTCCTCCCTGTCCTTACTAATAAAAAGACCTGCTGACAGAAGTGGAAAATAAAGAGAAAAAAAGGCTTTATATGGTGTCTCCCAGCTGTTTATGATAAACAGACTGAACTGAGGGAACTTTTAATTAGTAGGAGTCAGAGGAATTATTTATAATWACAGAAGTTCAATTTTTCAAGTTTACATTATTCCTTGTAAAATTTGTTGTGAAAAATGACCTCATTCTAACAAGGCTGGCATACCATCTAATTAAATTTAGGAAACTTGATAGGAGAAACTGTCTGGAACAGAGGAACATATTTCAGTAATCCGTAGTTTCCTAACATGAGCAAGGAAAGGATGAAGAGGGTTTCTTATTCAAGAATCAAGATGTTAGCATTTTACATGGCAAAAATTACCTCTAGAAACCAAGAGACATTTTTAACAGACTGGGACATGGAAGGCTGTAAAATGAAAACTTCTATTTTCACTTGTGGAAAGACATGATTTTATTTATATTAAAAAATACCTCACAGAGATTTAATTTATTGATAATAAACTGATGTGTTTCATAAATAAGCTACCAAGAGTTTAAACAGAAATAGTTGTAACTCATTTAGGAATCGCAGCAACTCTAGTTCTATTGAAGCCTGCCCAAATGTAGTGAGTGTATGGTGTCTAGGATAGTTTTAGTATTCATATAAAACATGGGGTTTTGCCTGACTTCATAATCTCTGATTTCCTCATATGTAGATGAAATTAAATGGACCTCTTTAAATCACTTGTTCCTTTTTTGGATATCTTGCTTTTCCAATATGTTAAAAGAGGACAGCATGTAAGGAAAATATATAATCCTGAGCGCTCGGCTCCTGGTGCATACTCATTTTGCAAGAACTTTGGGTGATGACTTATGTAGGATAAAAGTGATACTCCTACATTATTGCAAATTTGAGTCTGTTCCTGTGGTAACTGTGCTTGCAACCACAGTTGCCATAAATAAACATTTTATAACTTTTTTCTTTTTTAACATAATGTTAAAAGGGGAGGGATGGTAAAGAAAAGCAAAGGAAAGTCAAACCAAGTTTTGTTCAGGTTTTTTTCTGTGGTTTTGGAAACTTTCTGAGCTTTCAACTTCCTGCGAGAGAAGCAGTGGTAAAAGATCTTGGGAAACTATTTGAGTGCTATATTTTTGTTCCTTGGTGCTTATACTTCACTGAAATACTGAATGAGTGTGAAATATAGAAGGCAGCAAACACAAATATTTAAGACATGGAGTTACTCCACCTAATTTCAGGTGTTTGGGTGCGTCAGTGAAATTAACAGCGTAGTTGTTTAATCAATGGAAATTGATCCAATTAAAGAGAAACATGATTTTTGGTAGACATTTAGGTGAAGCTTACACTCATGCATTTACTTATTGGAGCTACTCTATAAGGCAAATATATAACTTSATCTTAAAAGAATTTTCAAGCTACRTAATTAGTAGAAAAATACAGTAATTTAGTTTTTGAAGTCTTCTGGTAGCCCTGGAAATCATCCAGTACAGCGTCCTGTTCGAAGCAAAGGAAGGGTAGAGTCAGAGCGGATTATTCAGGGCTTTGTCCCATTCAGTTTCAAAAATCTCCAAGGGTGGAGGTTCTACAGTCTCCTTGGACAATGTAGTATGTCCTTAACAGCTCTACCTAGGAAATTTCTTATTTAAGTCTGAACTTTACTTTGCTGTAACTTCTGACTACTGCATCTTGGCTTTTTGTGGTGCACCTTGAAGTCTAGCTGAGTATTTTCTACCATCCCCCTTCCTCTGTGTCTTTAGGGATTGGTRTTGGGAATATACAAAAACCTCAGCGCCACCGTAACTCAATCCTTTTTAAAATACTAAAGTACTTTTTGGAAGCATTTTACTTACTTGCTTTAAGTCTAAGTTTACTAAATGTTTTATGGAGTATGCTAACATGAAAAATGGGCAACAAAACRCAGTCCTGAAAAAGGCTGCAGCATGATGCCAAGACATTCTGTATTGAAATCCCAGAATACACCACTTTTCCCTGGGTCTGTCATGGAAGGCTTGGAAATGCTTAATTTTTTATGGAATTCTTTGCCAACATGTGAACAAACTCATGTTCACAATTTCATTAGTGTATAGTAAAGGCAGAAGCTGAAACAAAGGATACAACTGAGTTTTCAGAASAACTTGTGATACTGTATGACACAAAAGATAAGCTTACAAAATCAAATAGGAAAAGACCACTGGAAGAGATTACAGCAAAATATAAAGGACAAAGGGTAAAGGTTCAACATGGAGAGGGATAAATTGTTTTTTAAATCACTACTGGTTTTTAAATCACTGTTTTTTATTACTGTCTACAATAACGGGAAAAAAAAGACATAGATTCTTGGTTTTATCATAAATTTATAGAGGAGTTAGTAAATATAATGAGCATACATAATATTGTGGGATAATCTGGATAGATTTATGTATCAGAAAAAATGTAATGGATGTAATGAAGGCAGCAAATGTCGTGCATTTTAATATCTGGAGGGCTTCAGTCTTTGTTGAAGGCCAGTGTTGTTTTGCAGAGGAGTCTGAATGACCCGTTAATTATCAGAAAATTTTTCTAGTGTTTTGCAACAGGACAGTATTATGTCTAAATGTATGTGACTATTTAAGTGACTGATACAATGTAGCTTTTCATGTTAATTTTGCACTATTTCTATCAGTGAAATCGTATCCTAAAAGCATTAAGACAGCAGACTCATTTGTGCATTACTGATTTAGCTTTGTGTTCATCTCTGCAACAAGATGTTCATGTTATCAGTGTTACAAACTGGTAGTACATGGAGAGGTATCTGGAATGTTTTGATTTATTTCTAAAACAGTAATATGCTAGCAAATCTAGGTCTGTGCTTTAGATGAGTGAATAAAGGCAAATGGTATGTTGTAACTATCTTCTTCCTTTTCTTTATTTCCCAAGAAATATCTGTGTCAGCTATTTCGCTAGTTCTGCCATATCAGAATAACACCAGGCGAAGGCATAGAATGGATAAAAAGTAATTTATTACTGAAAATAATAGTAATTGCTCCACTGACCGAGCCTAAAYCATGATTTTGCTGTAGTCTTCAAATTCTGAGCTATATTTTGTTGATCTATCTCTAGAAAAAGTACCAGTCCTTTCAGTGGGGTTCGGTTTGCTTATGATTACAGAGCCTCAGTTGATTCTGAGCAAACTGAAACTCAACCTTTTRAAACATACAGACTTGTTCAGAGTAACAAGGTGAAAACTGGATTTGTTCTTCATGCCCTGCACTGCTCCCAACACGAGGCTATGTGTGTGTCACCCAGAATTAATTCCTCGCTGACCCCTGTTGTGTTCAGAGGAGGATGGGACTCTGTCTGATCTCAGGGCAGTTGTTCATGTGGTTCTTTTCTTCTTCAGTAGAGGAATTTGGCCTATTTGCAATTCAAAGGTTCAGCAGGAGCAGAGGAGAAGCACCTCTAGTGTCTCTGGCTTCTTTTTGGGAGCAGAGGAACCACTGTTGCCTCACTCCAAGTATGCATCACATGTGCTTCTTCAAGCAGGTCAGACCAAGCTTTAACATAAAAACTTAGCTTCACTGCAGTTCTTAAAGCTTATTTTTAATTTAAAATTAAATAATGCCATTAAAACTAACCCTTCATCATAATGTATTCCAACACCATTAGCAGGCCTGAGTATCTTATGTGTACAAGTCTTGGTATTTCTGAATTGACAATTTAAAGAATATTCACTAAAATATTAATCATTAAATGTGTCATGAGTGATGAACAGCATGTAGTTTATCATAAACCTTTTTTTTTGTAGAAGGCTTGTTTCCAAACAACAAACCCCAAATGGATTATTCATGCTATGCTAGGCATTATTGCATCTCAGAGTTACCTCAATATTTTCCTGACAGATAACAGTTTCCAGAACTSCATGAGATGTGTAGTTTACAGTATGGTGAAATGAAGTCAACGCTTTTAGGATTTTTTCTGAAGTTATTTGGCATTTTCTTTTAAAAAAAWATTCTGTTTTAACCTTCATATTTTCTGTCTTTCAAGAATTTTGATATTTTWGTTTCATTATTGGCAGTTATTGATTTTGAGAAAGTTTGAGACTGAGACTCTAAAATAGCTTCAGTTACTAAAAAAAAATTTTACTACCTTCATGTTCCTCTCCATGGTATTTCYTATGTTGTGTCATTATTTGAACCTTGCTGACCTGAAAAGTATGGTACCTAGTCAATTTGGAGCACCTGCCAAGAATGGAAGAACTGTATAAGAGGGCTGAGGAACTGTAGAAGTATAATTGTCTAAGAAGGTACATTTTCAAATAGGAAACAATTTATTTGTGGTGCCTGTGTAGTTAGAGACACTAATTCTCTGAATATCCCAGTTTTCGAAAGTATTGCTCCAGTGGAATGTCAGATTCCACCGAGAATGGTGAGGGKTTTTGCGTCCTGTATGTGACTGGCTTTAGCTCCGTGAATTACATCCAGACAAAAATTGATTTTTATGACTGAAGGGCAKCTCTGCCCTCCTCACTGACTGTGGAAAGATGAATTACAGGCAGCTTCCCCTGGAGTCTCTCAGGGCTGATCTATGCCTTGGAAGTTTTTTTGGCAATTTACTGGGCAATTAAATTTGCAGGAAGTACTTCAAAGGAAAATAGATGTTTGGCTGGCAGGAATGGATGTTTTCCAGCCAGGGAAAAGAGAAAAATGTTGCAAGGAAGATTTAAACCCTGTAGGTATACATTAAATAACCTACCACCAGCTGACAGGTCTTTCTGYTAGCTGAAGTGTGTTCAGACAGGTTTCTCGAGTCCACCCCATGAAATGGCTGCAGCGCTCAAGCCACACAGGTTTGGAAGGGGTTGAATCCTTCACATCTAGAACAGCGGACTGCAGAAGGATGATATGCTTCCACCCATTAATGTCTTTCAAATAGTTGCAAAAGTTATGAAGTAGAGCCATATCCTGAATGTTGGTGTGGAATGTCGTAAAGCAGGCATTTATYCAAGGCAGTAGTAGTTGCCTTGGACTGCTTGTGGAGCCCTGAAGAATCTGACAATTTCAGTTCATGCAGGTGAAATGGATTAAGTTTCTTACCATACATTGTAACATTTTCTTCACTGTACTTCTTCATGTCTTGTTGATTCATCTAGCACAGTGTTTGCTGTTGAAAGAGTAAAGACAGGAGTTTTTGGGTTTGGGGCCTTTGGGAACTTTTCCAGAACAATGTGGTGGTTCAGGAACGTGGAAAAGTGACATATTCATGAATTCTATTAGTTGATGTTCARTGCTGGAAGACACAAAATATCCGTGCAGCCTGCAGATGTTAAAAATGGATTTGGGATTTAACAGGAAYTGTAAAAGTTATTTTTCTACATTAACGTTTGAATCTTGTTTCTTTCCTTATACAGTTCCCCCAAAACAGTACCTAGTGTAAAATACAATTTTGATTCTCAACATTTTCATACGAATGTTGCTATCAACTTTTAAGTTAGCTTATAGGTAAGCTTTTAATCTGAAGGTTTTGTAAAAACAATCTGCTGAGAAGTATCCTCTGTCTGAAAATTAACACAAGTCAAGAAAAGCTGATGGGGCATTTTTTTGACTCCTGTTGGCATTAATGCAGAAAAGTGATGAATAGCTTATGCCTAAACTATAAGGAAACTGGATCCACACCTGTTCTTTTTAAAACCAAAGAAGTTCTTCCAAGGTATTTGATGGTTTTTTTTTTTGCTGGTATCAAAGAAGCAAGCTATGAAAAGGATTTTGAGAGCTTCTTCATATTGCTATTGCAAAAATTATGCAGGTAACCTGTATGAAGTTACAAGAGGATTTTTCATYGATGCAAGGTATTTTACATGGTTGTAACTGTTCACTTAAAGGTCCAAGGARAATGCTTAGTTTTATTCTTCTCACCAACACCTTTAACAGGATCTGTTCTTCAGCAAGTGGGACAGAGCTCTCCTAAGGACCAGAAACAGCTTCCACAAAACCACTAATGTAAGGGAGCATTGGACTCTTATTAGAGAACAGCCTTGCACAAGAAGATACCTGGAGTTTGACAGATGGTGTACTCCTCATTACTAATACTTCCTTGCTATGTATACTTCATACAAGCAGTTAGGTTTTCTTGAGTGCACAGTGGCCCAGCTTATGGAGTAATAGAAACTCCCGAGAGTCCCATGATTAGGGCCTTTAGCTAGCTTAAATGTGAAATGCAAAAGGCCTACTATAGAGCTTTCCTCCTACTCTGTAACTGTATGACCTTTGGAACAGGCTCCCCAAGAAAGTGGTCACAGAATCAGCCTGTCAGAGTTCAAGAAGCATTCTTGGGACTGTCCCATGCAAGACTGGGAGTTGGACTCAATGATCCTAATGGGTCCCTTTGAACTCAGCATATTCTGTAATTCTACCACATTAATGTGCAAAATGTTGCTGCATCTTTTTTCCATACTTGAAATCATGGTATGTTATTATCACTGCACAAAAGGTTTGCAGCTCTCTTTTCTGGTTTCATGCTGATATAACAGTACTTTGAATATCGGAAGAMAGAATTAAATAACTTTCAACAGTCTCTGTTGACTGGAATGGGTATTTCCTCACTGAGATTGCTAGCTGTTGTGATTACTGTGCAGAGGTGTCTCTTTTGTGTTCAATTTACAGGGTACATAGATGCCCAAACCAACAATGTGAATTACTCTTCTTATGGTGTTCCATTCAGGCTGGGAAGGCTGTGGCTGTTCTTTCTGGATTTGGTCCAAGCTGTTCAAGTAGGATCTTGTGGCTTGAGCATGCAGTATTTCATCTTCTCAGCTTGTTCTCTGTTGAGTTATTATCTGTCCCTGAGTTGCATAGGGTCCAGGGTTGAGTTACCTAACCAGCCAAAACCAAGGTTTTCTTCCTTGGAAAAGTACACATAAACAAATATACATACACTGAGTTGAAGACTGTAGCAGCAAATGTTACTGCACCCAGGATTGTTCTTGCAGTTGCAGCACATCTCTTGTAAAGGTTCACCTCTTTTCCTACACCTTATTCAGTGGAGAGCTCTGCCATGGGCCTTGCTTTCAGGAGAGCTTCAAGAAGAGATATTGAGCAAGAGGTGAATCTGTGAGAGAAGGGTTACAAAGARCACAGGCTTAGGACCCAAGCAGACTGTAGGGCAATGTGTAGTGTGTGCCTTGCACCTTGACAGGTGTCAGCACTTATCTCTGTTACACATGCAGTACCATCCTTGTCTGTTTAGTACAGTAAGTGCCTGTGACATGTTGTGTCTGACAGARGCTCCTCTGTGGAGCCTGTGAGATATGGGTGGCAGAACACCTTTGCTCTCAGGCACCCTTTTTCACCCTTTCTTCTCACAGACCTCAAGAAAGCTGATTACTTTACCTGTACTCCTCTCCTGAATCTAAATCACATTAGTTCAGCACAACTTCCATTTAAGTTCCAAGAGGAATCAATTTCGTAACAGGTTGTGTAACTCTTTTGTTACTTGTACTCATCTAAGKGATAACCTTATTTGTTTTGGATGCATTCATGTCTAATTGAACTTAGCAGCAGAATTCCTATTGGCATTACTAAGCTAGGATATAATTAATTACCTTWGGGTATATATGGTGAGATTGCATTCATAATGGTATATGAAAACTGATGGAATTAGGTCCAGAATATTTAATTTAATTCTTTAGTTGATTTAATGAAGCTCTTTTYCATCTCTATTAGTCTACACAAACAGGAAGATCCATGCGAAGATGACTATGYTTTTTTTCATCATAATTAATTTGAAAGAAGAGTGGCCATGACAGAATATGGAAAGCTTTCTGTGACACAGTGTGTTCTGATTTTGGCTTGGGTAGGATTAATTTTCTTCACAGTGCCTGCTTAGGGGCTGTGTTGTGGATTTGTGTTGAATACAGGATTGGTGATATAGAGATGTTTTGTTGCTGTTGAGGAGGGCTTACACAGAGCCAAAGTCTTTTCTGTTTCTCCTACTGCCAGGAAGTTGCAACTGCATGGGAGGCTGGGAGGAGACACAGCTGGGACAGGTGACCCCCTCTGACCAAAGGGAGACTCCACATTCCATCATGTACAGTATATGCGGAGGGGGGAGAAGGAAGGGGGTGATTTTTGCAGTGGTGGCGTTTTATTTCCCCAGTAACCACAGCATGTGATGGGACCCTGCTCTCCTAGGGATGGCTGAACACCTGCCTGCCATTGCAGAGTGGTAAATTCATTCCTTGTTTTGCTCTCTGTGGCCTTTGCTCTTCCTGTTAACTTATGGATTGCAGTAAAGACAGTTTTTCTGGCTTTTGCCTTTCCAATCCTTTCCCTGATCTTCTGGGTGAGGGAGTGAGGAGTGGCTGTCTGGGGTTAAACCATGACACAGGGATGTTTGATGCACACTTGGCCCTTAGCTGGGCGTTATCACACGACAGCAGTTATGAAGCAGTTATGGTTTTCAGTGACCATAATTCTTCACCATTCATTCCCAATAGGAAATGGCTGAAGGAACAAAACATCCTGTGTGGATATAATTAGCTTTCTGACATGTGACTTCTGAAATTAGGTGTAGCCAGCCAGGTGTTCTTCAGACAGCTGAACCAGCAAAATTTAATCAGCCTGCCTGATTTTCTCCCTGCTGATGGGTATTGCCTTCCCATGAGCTAAACCCCTCATTTGATACTTGTTTAAATCTTGTCAATTCCTTTGTTAATTGAGCCAGGTGGAAGAGAACATTTGCCTGTAACTTTAGAGAACCTGTAGTATGGTAGTGATGAAATTAAATTGGACAAAGACTTGTAGTGGTGGACCAGAAGCCAGTGTAACTTGATGAAGATGGGATGGTTTTGTGAAGTAGACTTGTGGAACCTCGTCTTATCATGTGTAAATCTAAGGACTTCTGGCCCTAAAGTTATCATGCAATGACAGGAAGAAGGACCTCAGGTTTCAACAGAATTGAGGTAAAATCTCACTGACCCTATAATTAAAAATAACAATAAATTACTTGATGCAATTCTGTGGGCACTATCATCAGAGGGGAAAAGTGCTTACAGTATCACTGCATCCACTTGAGATCAGTATTAGAATAGTATAATGTAGGTGATTTCAGACCTTTAATTAAACACCAGGGATTGCATTCCATCTGTTGCAAAAGGTGAAATCTAGTATTTGTGATACGARGATTCTCTAGTTRTGCCTTTTTCTGCAACCCTTGTAAGTTTTTTGTGAAATAGAAAAACTTACATTGCAAAAGCATCTGTAGAGCATCTATRTTTTTGGGCTTTTATTAAATGGTTAATCTACATGGGATTTGTGGAATCCAAGCAGAAACATTGTTAAATAATGCATACTGAGGAAAACATAATCTCATGTTTATTCCACAGAGGCTTTTGGTTTTGTTTCGGGATTCATGAACTCTCATGGGCCTTCTAAAAATTAGCAGATGTGGGTACTCTAACAGCTCAATAATGTAATCTGTCTGGCATCAGGAGCCCTCTTTTGCAGAAGCTAAGTGTCTTTTGATATGCGATGTGGTCCGATAATGTTATAAAGCTCTCTGGCTTCACCAGAGAGTAAATGACTGAGTATCAGCAGTTTGTAAAGCCTTTTAATACTGCTGAAAGAATAGATAATGACAGTGTACAGTACTAGAACAAAACAATAAAGACTGGGATATACAAAAGTTGTTGGCCACTTATTTTCTAAAGTAATTACAGTTCATGTGGGTTTGGCTTTTACAGCTTTGGCGTATAAATTCTTTTTGTTGAATTTCTGTGAAGTGTTATTCAGGAAGCACATTTCTGCAAGAAAACTGTCAAATGTTTAGCCACAGGAAGCAAAAGCAGTTCTTTGAAACCTGTCATCTAGTCATCTGTCCATATATTCATTAGTTTCTGAAATTACATGAATTAAAAAGGAAAAAATCATTTTGGAAGAGGATGTATCCTCATATTAAAATTTATACTGGAGTTTTATACTAGAGTTTTGTTAGGAAATTACTAACCTAATCTAGTGACAAGATGACAGAAGAAATTTAATATTCTGCCTGACAAAATGGAAAAAAAATGGATCTATGGATTATTGACAAAATGCTTTTGTTTTGCAACTCCTTTAAAGCAAATCATGGTAGTGTAGAAAAAAGGACTCTGGGAACAGCAGAAAGTCTCTTTTGTGTCTACCTACTGCAGCACACTCAGTCAAATGGCAAAAGGAAAGGCTCTRCCTACTGTCACTGCCAGAGGATTGCATTCACCTCTGTACAAAATGTGTTCTTTCTTTCAAGAAAGGTTAATGTGCTTTTCATTGTATTCTGTAGTCAGTAAGATTGTATATAAATTAGTTTTGAATTTCTGAGTAAAGCACCTTTAAACATACAACTAGCTTAGTAGAAAACTTCCTGTGGAAGTTCTCGTGCCCATTGACATCCTTCCATTATTGTGAATAACACATTTGGTACTTCTTTCATGTTTAAAGTACCTGTCTCCCTTTAGAGAAAAAAAATAAATGGTTATTGTTATCAGATAAAGCTTCCTGATGCTGGTAGACTTACTTAGCTACTGCAGTTTATCTTGAGAAAGCTAAACTGAGCTAAATGCTTTTCCACTCAGAAACATTTCTCCACAGAGAAACCTTCGAACAAATAAAGGATTCCTACAGATTTAAAAAGATAGATGGCATGCGTATTCTCACTGACAACACTAAAAGAGAGAGAAGGGAGAAGCTTAAACAGAGCTTCAAAAGTATCAGTGGCCTGGGCAAAGTGGAGGCAGTGAGCTGCTCTGTCAGGGTGCTGCCTGAAAAGACCAMGAAGCTTTGAGCACAAAAATAGCACTGGATTAATTTTTGAAYGAATGTCACATTGGTCTCTTACAGATGAATTAAATTAGTTTTTAAAATCTCCTTTTTGGAATAACCTACACAGTGGGATGCCTCTTGGCCAGCATTCACATCAAAACCAGTATTTCTCTTCTTTTACTGTATTGACAGTGCTTTAAGAATTTTTTTTTCTTTTCTTCCTAAGAGGACACAAACAGTTGAAAGGAAATTAGTAGCCAGAAACTTTTGCAAATCTTTATTCTCCTATGAGCTTTTCTTAAACGTAGCATGCCGTTTAACTGATTATTTAGCGAAAATAKATTTAAAATTCTGATATTAGCTCAATGAGTTCTAATGGAGAATGTTGGGTAATTTTCCCTCTTTGTCACATTCCAGAGTATTATATTAACCTAACAAATTTTCTGTCTCTGTCTTTGCTTGCACTCCTTTTCCATAAATACCTTAAATATAGTTTTTCATAGTCCTTTTTAATAGCTCATTTGACTATTGGGTAACTTGATGAAATAATTTTCAAACTAGAATGCAAATGGAAAAGCTCTGTTGTGTCAGATATATTGAGCACAGGAATAGCAAACAGGGTGGTTTTTTTAAAGGAGTGTACTCATTAGAGCAACACACTTTCATTATGTATAGAAATATAGCTCTAAGTTGTTACAGGGCARACTAAATAGAATTTTCATATCTGTATGTGTGTATGTGTATGCACCCACACACACACCTGTGTATTATTAATTCTGTAAGTATAATGTTAGTAACTTTATCATTTATGTGTACAGTAATTTTTGTAGAATAATAGAATGATTTTGGTTGGAAGGGACGAYRGGCAGGGACACTTTGCACTAGACCAGGTTTCTCAGAGTCCCATTCAGCCTCTCCTTGAAGACTTAAGGGATGGGACATCAACACCTTCTCTGGGTAACCTGTTCCAGTGCCTCACCATCTTCACAGTAAAGAATTGCTTCCTAATATCCAATCTAAACCTGCCTACCSTCTTTCAGTATAAAGCCACTCACCCTTGTCCTGTCACTACTTCCCCTTGTAAAGACTCCCTYTCCAGCTTTTTTGTTGGCCCTCTTTAGGGGCACTTTTAAGTCTCCCTKGAGCCTCCTCTTCTTCAGGTTGAACAACCCCAGCTCTCTCAGCCAGTCTTTGTAGGAGAGGTGCTTCAGTCCTGTCAGCATCTTGCTGGTCTTCCTCTGGACTTGTTCCAACAGGTAAATATCTTTCTTATGTTGGGGACCCCTGAGCTGGCTGCAGCRCTCCAGCTGGGGTCTCAAGAGGGCAGAGTAGAGGGGGAGAATCCCCTCCCTTGACCTGCTGGCCATGCTGCTTTCATGCAGCCCAGGATATTTTTGGCTTTCTGGGCTGCAAGTGCCCATTGCCAGGTCGTGTTGAGCATTTCATCATTAAAACCACCAMATCTGGCTCTTCAGGCTTGTTCTTGGTCCGTTCTCTGCCCAGCCTGTACTTGTCCTTGGGATTGCTCTGATTCAGGTGCAGGATCTTGCACTCAACCTTGTTGMACTTCACTAACTTCACATGGGCCCACCCCTCACACCCTCGAAGGTTCCTCAGGGTGTCATCCCTTCCCTACAGAATAAAGASCACACCCCAGGCTTGGTGTCGTCAGCAAACTTGCAGTGGTGCACTTGATCTCAGTGCCCGTGTTGCCCACCAAGATGTGACAGAGCGCCACTCCTGACACCAACCTCTGAGGTGCACCAGAGGTCACTGGTCTCCACTGGGATATCAAGTCATTGACCACAACTCTCTGAATGTGACTATCCAGCCCATTTCTTACCCACTGAGTGGTTCACCCATCAAATCCATTTATCTCCAGTTTAGGGACAAGGATGCCATGCAGGACAGTGTGGAATGCTTTGCACAAACCCAGGGAGATGATGTTAGTTGCTCTTCCCTTATCTATCAATGYTGTCATCCTGTTGTTTGTCAGGCAGTTTGCTGTTAGTGAAACCATGTTGACTGTCACCAGTCACCTCCTTATCCTCCATGTGTCTTAGCATTGTTTCCAGGAGATTGTGCTTTCCATGATCTTGCCAAGGACTGAGGTGAGACTGACCAGTTTGTAGTCCCCTGGGTTTTCCTTTGTATCCTTTTGGAAAAAAGGGGGGTTATGTTTCCCCTTTTCCAGCCAGTGGGAACTTAACTGGGCTGCCGCAGTTTCTCATCTATGATCGATAGCATTGTAGTCATAATTTTCCTATCTTTAGAAATAAAAGCCTTCAAATACAAAATTTATGCCATTTATAAAATACAACCTGTTAAATGTATGTGAAGGATGGTACTATGTCAGAATTATTTTGCAGGAAACTGCATACATYACAGTGTATGGTAGCTGCCGACACTTTTAAAAATTATTATTGAATTTTTATTCTCGATAAACCAAACACCCTAATTTATTCAAGTACAGTTTAAAAGGTTGGTGGATATAAAACTCAGTCAGGGAAATCCAATAAAGGTTTGACATTCCTTTTTGCATGACTTATGGAGTTTGCAGAATGTATTGCTTCTTTTCAGAATTAAAAATTCACATATCTAGCAGCCTACAGTAGGAGCAATGCTGCAACTCATTAGAAAGAAATACAAGGACATGCTTTGAATCATAAAGATGGGAAAAATAAAATGTCAATGACAGATTTTTWATAAAAATGTACAGCGAAATTTATGAATACATCTGTGGTCTTGTGAAATATGTCTGAGACGTGGTGAGAGAAAATTCATTATGGACTTTACAGGCTGCTGTGCTCTTGTGATACAGACATGTCACAGGAAGGAAGTATGTGAGGGCAGATCCAATTCTGTTCTCTGCTTCCCTGTGTGTGTTAGAAGAAATTCTGCTGAGAATAGTACAATTCTGTGCATGTTAAGCACTATAAATAAAGTAGAACTCAGTCCAAGTTAGTGTTCATGTTAGTTAGATTGTTACATCTGAAGTCAATTTTCTATGAGGTAGAAATTTCATTGCAGGATTTTCAATGCTAGGAGTACTATAGGATTGTTTGTGTCTGGCAGCCAGCATTGAATGTATTTAAAGCTGAAAGTTTTACAGTCTGGAAGAAATGGGATGCCACAGTGAGAAGTGGTTTAAAAAGAAAATGTGGCTGTGAATCACAGACACATGGAGAAACTCTGTCCTTGCTGAAGGTCATGGAAAAGAATGTCTGAATGAAAGTCATTCAGAATAATTAGCTGTTCAAAATACTGGATGGCTGATTAGTCTCAATGAAAAAGTCAAGCATAAACAAAATTTGAAGACTGTGACAGAATTCCTTGGGAAAAGCAGTAAGCCTGCAGTTCTGAGAAGTTCTTCTCATAGCAAAAGCGGTAAAAAGAAAGCCTATTTGGGAGGCTCTCTTAGAGGAACATATTTTAACTTTTATGTGCTTTGGTAGTGATTTGAAAAATCAGTGGATGTTGCTGTGAATCAGAGACACTGTGCATTGAGTCAAATGGATTAAGTCAGAAATACTAGGATCTTTATTTGATTATTTTAATTAATATTAGATACCTATTTTCAGATGATTGACTGTACTTCAGAAGAAATTGTCCTCAGCTGTGCAGAGTATTCCTCACCAATGCTTCAGTGAGGAGGAACAGAGTCCTCTGAAACATTCAGAATAGGAATGAGTGATAGGAATGCTTCAGTATTACATTCACCTCAAATCCATGGAGACTTAGGCTGGGGGTACAGTTTCACAGGATGCTTTGCCCTTTGTAATTTCAGGCTGTCATCCAAAAGAGATAGTTCCTTTGAAGAAATCTCTGTCTTGTCAGAACCTAATCTTTTCTTGGAGAGGTTTGTTTTCTCTTGGATCAATGAACTCATGTAGCTCACTGGGGACGCTACAATCCTTAAATGCGAGGGGAGAGGGCAGGAACTTGCAGTGAGGGGCAGAAGAGCTCAGGACCTCTCCATCTCTTCTTGACAGCTAGTTCTCTTTAGTTCAGAGCAAATCTAGTGTAAAAATCCACCCTTAAATAAAATACCAACTTTTTCATTTAAGTAAAAGGGAACGCTGGAGGGAATGCTTTTGCAATGTTCTTTCAAAAAAAAGGGAATTTAGCCAGTGAATGGATAGCCCTAATTCCACCTCTTCACGCACACACATATTCTATTTTCATTTCTGGAAGTAATTTCACTACATAATTCTGTGACTCTGCCCAGCAARCCAAAGAAGAAAAGTCATCATTSGAGTCTCTGTGAGACTCCCTTTTTTCATACCTGCAATTATTTAGGGTGTAAAAAGATTTAAGTRCTGAAAAGTACCTTCTAATAAYGTTCTTCAGTGATCAAGAGACTACAGTGATTGCTGGCAAGTAAAGGGTAAACTACTTCTCTAACGTGGCCCTTAATGCTTTTRTAGTAGCAAAACCAATTTTATAGCTAAGTTCATTCCTACCCAGCAGTCAGGTTAGTTCAGGTTTAATTGTATTTGTTTTCTCAACTCAGATTTTACTGACAGCTTTTTTTGGTGTGCGTGTCTTGACTCAAATACTTTGAAGTAGTTAATTTTCATAGAACAGTAGTTTTAACTACACTTCTGTGCATTTTAAATCTTTGWGTCTTTCCTTCCACTTTCTGTTTACCTCATGACATTCAGTATCTCTGCCAAACCGGTGTAATGACTTGGGTAAACTTCCTCTGTTTAAACATGTGAGAAAGAGTATGTGTGAAGTTCAGAGAGTCTTGGTACTGCCAACTCTTGGCTTTATGTCTGGAAATTCTGGTTCTTTTATATTAAACGAAAGGTACATCATGCTTTTCCCACCATATACTGATGTGATACATCTTGCAGCATTGAAAATAGCCAAGATTATCAGCTAATATGGCAAAAAAGGAATGTGGTTTAATTAAGCAGAAATTTATTATCTTACCTGGCAACTACCCAGCAGTAAGCACAGTATGTGAAAATCCATTTAATCTGTTGGACCCAGCCTAATGCTGGGAACTTACTATCAAGATTAAAGAAGAGTGAGATAAGATCTTATTTCGTCTTTACCTTCTCCATAATTTCATGGATGATACTTCCAGGTGACTTCTTTTTACAGCTTCTGTTACAGAATGTGTTAAGAAGTTAAAAATGAGACATGAGTATGAATGAAAAGATTTCTGTGATGCTCTGTGAAAACCTGTTACTCTTTTAAAACAATGATAAGGGGTACAAAACAGGTTGGTGGCCTTTGTGTTCCACCCGCATTTCAAATGTGAGAAAACCAAAACACTTTAAGATATGAATCTGAAAAGAGACACAGATTCTTTCCCTAGTCTGCTATTCAGGTTTGTAGGAAAAGTATTCCTATGCCCTACTGAAAATCCTAAATATGGTGATGCATGTTTTCTGCTTATTTCCTCTGGGAAGAAGAATCTTGCAAGAGTTTCTTTGCTCACTGCTCTCTGGTGGCTGCTGCACTGGCAACCAACATGACATAAGCCCTTTCATAAATTTGATCCAGTTCTGTCTAAAACTCAGTGCAAAATGCCAGCAAGACAAAACAAAGAAAACCCCAGCCAAAGTCAGAAATGTAGAAAAGCTCAGCACACCCCCACGCCTGCATCCATAGGACTTCATATATGCCTTGAATGAGAAATACTGTTTTTATACATTTAGAGATGAAAGTTGATTTGCTACTTTAAATTTGACTCTGACAGGGAGTGAAGCTATTAATTTCAAGTTAAATGTTGCCTGGAGAATTTGAACCTAACTGAATTGTAGAATATAGTTATGAATTCAACCTGTCATTTAGGCTAGAAACTGGTGAACTACTTACAGAATTATTGTCCAGGAAGGAAGGAAGGAATGAATGAGGGCTGGGAGAGGGATTGCCCTAATTTTGCTGCCTGGGTTTGCCAGCAAGTCTTAGCTATTGTAAGTGACCTCTGTGAGAGGGTATTATTGATTTAGTATTTTATTGATCTGACAGTAAGAAAAGCCATTTCTAGAAACCTTCTCCTTCAATATGAGGTAGATTGTTCTTACTCAAAGTCTGATTGAGGTTTTTCCCTTGATGGGCTTTATTTCCCCTCACCCTTTCTCTTCATAGATGGCTACACTCTCAGCGGTGTGGAGAATAGCTTTTYTATCAGTCTGGTGGTGCTGGCAAGCTGAAAGCTTTTGTGAAGGAAGGAAAGGCAACCCCTTTCTGTCTTCTGGAAGGAATGGTGCTTAGGAGAGATCAGGATGAGGGAGCGGGGGATATAATGCATTCATAACTGCTTGTCTAAGGAAGGTCTTGCCTTGATTTCTTTCTCCTTTTTGGAAGGAGGGCCTCCAGTTCTGTTGYGTCCTCACACAGTGGCAGCCTTCATAAACATGAACCTGCATGGTGGGTAGAGCTGCCTTTTTGTTTGTGCTATGTCCATGTGAAGCATTTCCCAGGRGCCCTACCTTAGGTTTCGACTTCTTCCCACAGACAATATGGAAAATCTGGTTAAACATCGTATTTCCATAAGTCTTGATTTGCAGAAGTACTGCTTTGAGATATGTTATTCTTTTGAGCAAATCTGAATTGGGAATTGAAACTGTGGAACCCTGTGGGTAATGCCTGAAGGGAAGTTAAAGGTGAGACTAAAAACCAGGCTGGTTTCAGAGATGTAAGAGGAGAAGATCAAAAATTACTTTCTTCCCTATGGTGCAGTAGTTTCTACATGTCCTTACAGACCCAATTAAAATAACATTTGATTAAAATGAATGCAACAAAGCACAGTTTTAAGTGGTGCTATATCTCTAGATAAATTGAAAAAACACCAAAATTTAATTATATATTAAAGATTAAAGAGTGCTTTCTGGTCTTAGTTATATTGCAGTTTCTCTGGTGTATAAGCAGTGAGGCAATTTAATGTAAAATTAAAAATCCTTGGACAACAGCATCTCTCTCAATTCAAATTAGCATGTCTGAGAAAAGAATTTTGGTCTTTAATGTTGATTTGTAGCAATGTTTCATTCTTTATGTGCTGAAATCCCAAACAATGTTATGCTAATGTGGCTGTATCACCTGCAGGTGTTGCTTGAGAGTCAAGTGAACAGTCCTCTGTATGTCTTTGAAGGATCAATATTTCCAGASGTGTGAAGGAGAAGGGTCTGACTGACAAGCTGCCTTGATACACTRTTTTTCTAACTATGACTGGATTGACTGAAAATTGTCTCAAAGAGTAAGATAATTTATAAAAACTATAAACTAGCYGAGTGTTTGAAGTTATCAGAGCTAATGAGGAATGATTTATTTTCACTTTTAACATGTCTTGCCTTCACTTTTATGGTTTCTTGAAGTTTTTCTTTCTGAAATGTTCATATTTTAGACTGCATTTGCATGAAAAAGATGCATTAAATGTTATGACTACAAAAAAATTAGAACTGGCAAAATGGAATGAAATAATTTTTCATAGTTATGCTGTGAGTAATTGCTCTTAGTGTACCCATGTTATTGGAGAGAAATTTGGTCTTCATTTTTTGGTGTATGCTTAGAAATTTAGCAAATAACCTGACTTTTGAAAAAGTGGAGGTTTGGAAAGAAAATGGATATGTACTTATAAAACTGTATCGTTTCATGAGAATAGTAATTAAATTAATTTCACTGCTGCCTTGTTTCTCTGCCTAGACATATTGTCATAAAAAGCATATATTACTTTGGAAGCTTCATTGTGTGATACAAATATTATATATGTATATATGTAAATAAGCTATTTTTATTTCTGAATCATTCAATGTAKTCATTCTATAGAGTGGGTAAAATATGCTTATCAGTCTGGTAGTACCAATTTACAGTCTGATTTACAAGTTGTGTAGTGAAGTGCTTTTTGCACTAATGACAGAATTTCAGGATTTTTTTTTTTGTTATTTTAGGATTTTTTATTGTGTTTTCCTCTTTCAATGCTCTTTTTCCTTCATCTTGAATAATCTTACTCTAATGCAATATTTAGTACTAATTTTGTGGGAGGATATCATATATGCTTAGAATGGTATTCATATAATGAGAGAGAGACTACTTTAATGGAAAAAAGCGTTTCGTCATCCATTGGTGTGACTGTGCAAAATTGTGATGAGCTTAATTTAAGCAGAAAAAAATACTGTTCTTGCAGTGTGTGCTGTTTGCATTTGAGAAATTGACATAAAGGATAAATTAGTTTTAAAAAGTCAAAAACAACAGTAGTGAACATGGCACTTTGAAAGAAAATTCTTTTATCTTCTCAGTGGTAATGTGAATGTGCAATTCAAATGATTCTGTGAACAATGTAAATTTTTACATCAAAGTGTAATATTTACTTACAYAATAGATCTGAAGTCTGGGGTAAAATTTTTTTGTTTCAATAATGAATAGTATAGACATATGAAAGAAACCAAAAAGCAAGGAAAGCTATTTCCCAGTTAGGGAGCTAACTGGATTAACTTCTTGATGAATAAATGAGCGTTTTTTACCCTTAAGGGTTGAATTAATGATTTTGTAAAAAAGCGTACCCAGGCGCTGGTTATTTGCTTTGTCCTGTTCTGCTTGCTTAAATTGCACCTGAAATTACATTATTTCAGTGGTGTTAAGTGCCTT
Organism: Malurus melanocephalus; assembly: GCF_030028575.1. NCBI lineage: Eukaryota > Metazoa > Chordata > Aves > Passeriformes > Maluridae > Malurus > Malurus melanocephalus. The sequence goes on from NW_026623292.1 coordinate 637,645, forward strand.
CTCTGATTCTCTTCGATGGAAAATTGAAAATATTCTTAACACATAAAATATATTTCAAATGAAAGAACAACAGCATGGAAATGTAGGCTAGCACACCCCATTTAGGTTTCAGTTTGGTAATGATGTTTTAAAACTCTATGAGAAGTGCAAGATTTATTGTAAAAATTGAGCTGGAGGGGTTTTTTAAAATATATTAAATTAAAAAATGCATTCAATTAAAAAGCTCTACTACTTTAACATCATAATAGCAGAGAAATTTTCCACAACAATTTAAATTTCCAATTTACATAAATGTGAAATGCATAAAAATAGATATTCATTTATATTTTTGAATAAATTCTCTGGTTTTGGTCTTCGATAATGCAGACACAATAAAATGGCTGGGGAGCAGAGATTTAATGGAATTAGCTGCAGTTAGGATTATAGAACCAGTCTTAATCAAACCAAGATTTGTTGAAGCCAGATGAAGCCAGTCACAGGCTCGATTGAATAACACCAACAAAATGAAGATAAATCCTACAAATATGAAGCTTAGTAAATTATATCTGTTATGTGAAGTCWTCCCACTGAAATAATGTAACAAGATGGGTCTGTCCATTTGGGCTTATGTGGTTTAATAATGTCAGTAAAATAGGCTAAAATCACACAGTTTGTTTAAACGAGAAGAAAAATACAGTAATAAATGGAAAGAAAGTGGTAATACCACCTTGTAACAGTAGGCTCCAAGGGACAAGTAATAACAAGTGCAATGCTGATTCATCCAAAATCTCATCTTTGCTTCTGAAGTTTTGACCCAAGACACTTACGCTTCTCTGAACTGAAAATGTTCACTTTYACAGAATCATAGCATCACAGAATGGTGTAGGTAGGAAATGACCTCTAAGCTCACCACATCCAGCCATTAACCCAGCACTGTCAAGTCCACCACTGAGCCATGTCCCAAAGTGCCACATGTACACATCTTTTAAATACCTCCAAGCATGGTGACTAAGCCACTTCTCTGGGCAATCTGTTCCAGTGCTTGACCACCCTTTCAGTGAATAATTTTTTTCCAATATCCAATCTGAATCTCACCTGGCACAACTTGTGGCCGTTCCCTCTTGTCCTGTCACTTCTCATTTGGGAGAAGAGGCTGACCCCCACCTTGTTACAATCTCCTTTCAGAAGTTCCCACTTCCACCCTTGCCCCACTGTGTACTCCCACTGAAATTTCCACAATGTCCATAATAATCACAGAATGGGTAAAGTTTGAAGGGAGTATAGTGGGTCATCTGATCCAACCTCCCTGCTCAAGAAGGATTGTCCTGGAGCACATTGCTCAGGATTGTGTCCAGACAGTTCTTGAGAATCTCCTGTGAGGGAGATTCCATAACCTCTCTTGACAATCTGAGCCAGTGCTTGGTCACCCAAACGGTAAAGAACTTCTTCCTCATGTGCAGGTGGAACATCCTGTGCATCACCTAATGCCTCTTGTCCCGTTGCCTGGCACCACTGAGAAGAGCCTGGTCCATCATCTTGACACCCTCCTTTCAGACACTTACAGATATTGAATGAGGTCCCCTCTCAGTTGTCTGTTCTTGAGGCTGAACAGGCCCAACTCTGTCAGCTTTTATTTGTAAAGGAGATGCTCCAGCCCCTTAATCATCTTTGTCACTCTGTGGGACCTGCCCCAGAAGCTCCATGTCTTTGTTGTCCTGAGGAGCTCAGAATTGGACACAGCATTCCAAATGTGGCCTCATGGAGGACTGAGCAGAGGTTCAAGGAAGAAAAAAAAAAGAAAATTAAAACAATGGCAGTGGAGAAAAGAAGAAAACCTGAATGCCAACATTCCCTGCTTTATTTAATCTATAGAATTAAGGGGTCCAGCTGCAGCTAGGCAGGCTTTATAAAGTTGATGAAGTTAATTAGATCTTTGTGACTTTTTATGAATTATTTGAGAGTGAGGGGAAATTAGAGTTGCTCATATAAAGAAGGGGTAAATATTACTTCAGAAATATTTTTCAGAAAATCTTGAAGTAGGCAAGTTCTTTCTGACTGTTGTTAGGACACTAGTCACCCCTGCACTTAAGATCCTCAGCAGCATTCCTGAGCATGGTGACCTGGTTATGAAATGTACCACAGCACTGGTGATAGCTGTAAACAAATTATAAGTTGGTTGATTCGCTTAAGTCTCACATAATTCTGTTGGCAGCAGTGGCAGCATGAATTAGTGTTGTTTAAAGCAGGGACAGACTTGACTTGCGCAGCTGTAATCACTGTGATGATTATCARTTCTCACTTTTAGAGAGAAAGGCAAGAATATTTCTGTGGTGTTGAAGTGTTTGTATCAGAGTTCTCTATTCAGTTCAGTTTTTAATGGTGGGCAAATAAAAGATGTAACAATTTTAATAGAATTAATAAAAACTAAATGAGCAAACAGGCTAACTTTACCTGTTGAATAGGTGTTGCACATAGGTGGCTRGTCCCTACCCCCAATCTCCAAAATATGTACCCAGGGCAGCTAGCTGGAATTTGTACAGTTTGTTCCCTCTGCACTGTTTACCCTCCTTTGTTCATGTACTTGTTAGGGTTTTATATCTGACAGAATGCCTTAGTCCTCAGTTTCTGGCACTGTCCCTATTCTCAGCGACCTCCTCTTTAGCATAACTATTCCAGCATTTCATGCTAATATTAGTGATTTCTGCTCTACTTCCCCAGGGGAGGAGTTGCCCTGTCTGTGAATCAGATTCTGCTCTTTTGCACATTATGGTTTTCACAAGAATATCTCCAGGATTGCAGGAATACTTCTGGACAGTCAGTGCTTTTGGGGTTAGCTGTAGGGAGAAGAAGGTAATTAACCAGTGTAATACAGAATGTATTCTTTCCTTAGGTAGCTCTCTGAAGGCCCTGCTCTGAATTCTGATGGGTAGAAAAAAACTGGAAAATAGAAAATAGAAAAAAAAAATCCATTTTATCATATCTCCCTGGTAAAGAAATTAACTTTTCAGGGAGTGTTTCACTTGAACATCCTCTTTGCATATTTACAGGGAACTGAACTGGGAGTCTTCACTCAGGGTGAAGGTGTGTTTTCCTTCTGCCCACTCCATAGTTTTCCTTCTGGTTCTGTTTGCACACTAAGGTATGGCTGTTKTAATAGGATGATGATACGCTGATATTTTTTCTCATAAGCACTGTTTTGTTCTATTACAAAACCTTTCAGAGGGAAGGGGATGGGCTACTTAAAAATGTTCATCTTGTTGAAGTTTGTGCTGAATTGTTTGTACTTAATGAGTGACGAGATCATTTGCATGCTCCTACAAGTATCAAAGTGTGAAGAACTATTCTGATGGTCATCTAGGTACCTCTTTTTACGATCCAGTGCTGTAAAAATGTGTTTTCTTTGTTTTCTCTCACTCACTCGGAATTCTTTCTAACTTACTGAGAAATTTAGTGAATTTAGSAGAATTCTTTCCTCTCCTTGATCCCCATATGTAGTGATTTGCTTCAAGCCAAGCTAGCTCTCTCTAAACTGATGGCAAGTTATGTTTTTATTCCCTCCTTTGTAAACTTGTGCTCTTCAGCAGATTTGCAACATTACACTCGATTCAAGCATCTCAACCAAGTCTTTGAAAGGCAGTAAAGTATGTATACATACATACATAAGAAATGAAGCATATTTGTTCAGGCTGTAATGACTCCACAGGACTACTGAAATAGATATCACTAAACTRTTCATTTTATGCTCCATTTCATCATTTGTTGTATGTGAGGAAGTAAAAAAGGGTGAAAGAGTCGGAGTCCAATGAAGAATTTAGGACACCRGAAAGGACCCAAGCAAGACTGAGACATCTGTTTAAATTTGCAATGTGAAAGTGCTGCTCAGATGCTGACTTGACTCTGGAGGCATCTAAACTTGCCAGGCTTACTAGGCTTACSTCCCTATTTGAGGGCTATCCACAGCTTTGCTCAGCCATGTGTACAGTCACCCCAGCCAAAGCAGTTTATCATTTAAGCTAAGCAGGATCTAGAAAGTAAGTGCTGCTCTGTTTAAATCCTCAAAAGGGACAAATCCAATATAGGCCTCAGGGAATATGTAAGACAACTGTGAAAGGACAGATTAGCCTTGCTCCAGTGTTTTAAAAATCAACCCTAAGTGGCTGCACTGAAGATTCAAGTCTGTGACACATGACTGAGTTTAGAGGCTTACCTGCAGCCCTTAATTAGACATTTGACCTCTGTGCTTAGTTGTTTGGGTTTTTTTCCCTTCATTTTTTGGTGCTCATAAATTGTACTTCTCGAGCAGACAGTTGAAATAAGAGTGAATTTTTCAAGGACCTCTATCCTTGCTTTTTTATCTGTATCCTAGTGCTCATAGTGATTTACCAAAAACCTCCAATTAGCAGCTATGAAATTTTATAGTGTTCAGGAAGAGCAGTGCTAACCCTGCTCAGTCCTGGCAGGGCCAGAGGAGTCATCCTCATGCAGGGGTGTGTCAGCTGTGTGGGTGACCTGCACAAATGTAATTCAGTAGCAATGCAAAATGGATGTGTAATTGAAGTGGCTCTCTGTCGCTGGTTCAGCAGTTGATGATGAAGTTGTGCTGGGCTGTGCAGATGTACAGTCAGGACTGTTATTTGTGTTGAAAGAGCTTCTGTTCCCATGACAGATGTGCTGGTCATTTCCATGGCAGAGAAAAGCAGGCAAATATTTGGGGTTTTTTGTAGGACCAAGTCTTAGGAATAGAAACAGGGTCAGTGCTGTTTTCTGATGTACTTCACAATCATTTTCTTCTCTTGCTGTTGTTACATTATTTCAAGTAGCATGACAAATTGGAAGAAAAATTATGATRCATCATATTAGGTTGGAGAGCTCCTTTAGTCATAGTAACCATTAGTAGATAGTGATTAATATGTGTTGAAGATACATTATTTTACGTAATTCAGCAAGGCTAGGTGCAATGGCTCTACCTGTGAGTTCCAGAGGAGCCAGTGGGGGAGATTTCTGGTTCACAGGTTTTCATTTTTAACATGTTCTTTAAGACTGGAAGAAAGCTGGTGTTCTGCCCAGATTCAGAATAGACAAGCAGATTGAGCAGGGTAAATATAGCCTGATACAAATCACAGTGAACATATGGAAAAAGCTGATTGGGGACTCAATCTGAGGGGGAATTAAAGGCCTTGAGTAAAATTGATTCTTCTCAACAGAGTTTTATGGAAAGTAGGGCTTGTAAAACAAATTATTGACAAAAACTTGATTTTAATCTTTTAATATCTGATGAAATTACAAGTTTGGTTAGATGATGGTGTCAGCGTAAAAGACTTTGAAAAGCATTTGACTTATTGCCATGTGAAATCAATTAATAAAAACATGAATAGAAGTATATAACAAAACAGAGCAGACTTTGATGAATAACAAGCCAGCTGGCAGGTCTTAATATAGGATTATCAATAAAGAAGTTTTRAGGACTAAGTGGCTTTCCCATAGCAGAAAATAGAGTGAGAGTAGGGAGACTGCAAATTGTGTCTGGATTGTGGAAAGGAAGGAGACCACCGCGAATGCTTAAGTACAGTCTCAGCACCAGAACAGTAATGCTGAGTTCTGGTGGTTCAGGAGTGTGACCAGGCTGATGATTTTTTACTTTACATGGAACTGCTGAGAACATTTAGAGCATGGCACACAAGCCACCTGCCTTTGTTAAAACAGCTTGAAAATGACTAAGTGCATATAACCATCTAACACTAATAAATATCTGAAACACCTGAGTTGGCACTGAGGAGATCTTGTTGAATTTAGGAGTTTTGTCTGCACAGTTTGTTTTTCATCCAGTTCTCTTTAAAGGAATGTCCCCTTATCACATACAGTGTAGCCAAATCCAAAACAACAGGCTTAAGCTTCATTAACAGGAGGTCRCAGAATATGATTTAGTATTCCCTGAGGAGTTTAAAGGAAAGATTTATAGTAGATTGTGACAAAAATTGAAAACTTGGAGGAAAGCAGTGTGGTGTTTTCCAGGKTTCTAGAGAATGAGAAATAATTCTAATTTGGTGTACTTTTAGAAAGTTCTAAAAATTATTTCATTTTATGTACACCTCTATTTGGGCACTCTAGAGCTATGTGTCCTGTGATATGTAGATTAAGACCAGCTACCTGGAAATATACAACTTGGATGCCTTTCATCTAATTGTAAAAGRTGGATGGGGAAAGCAAGCCAGTGGGGGCTCAATTGACTGCAAGATTATTCAAGAGCAGAATTTTGAATACAAACCAGGCCTGTCAATACATACATGGGTCTATTATGTCATGCTACTTCCAYAAAAATAGCTAGAAAAAAGACAATTCTAAAAAGCATTGTTGTTCCTATTAGTGCTATATCTGTGCTGCTTAGGTACTATAACACTAAGTGTATTGTTACCTGTTTCTGTTTGAAAGCTTTAAAATTAAATAATTGTTTTCAATTAGAGTTTTTTATATGACCTATTATTGCAAATGTCAGATAAGCTAAAAAATAGAAGTGTGAAATTTGAAACCATTTGTTAAAAAATATTTTAAATCATCTTACTGATACTTGCATAGTTAGCATAGTTGTGTAAAACACATAAGCCCCGGTAAAGATCTTCCATTAAGTGATAGGCATATTGCATTTCTCCTCAAAAGCAAGAATTTTGTGCTGTTTGATTATAATCTTTGACAATTTTATTTTATGTACAAGTCATTGCATGCATTTGCATCATTTGAAGTTTGTATTTCTGTGAATATAAGACTGCTTTGAAACAGATTTCCTTGAAAACTGTTTATTTTTCCTATATTCTAATTATATCTGTCTTTGACAGTGAGACAAAAAAAACTCAAGTACTAGACAAATGAGGCAGAGGAAGCTTTTTGCTCAATAATAATTTTCCTCTAATCTCCAGTGCCTAACTGGTTCCCCATTAATTCAATCATGTCTATATAGAAGAGAATGCTTTTTTTTCCTGTTGTGTGTGAAATATTCCATTTGTTCTGTCTTTTAATTTAATACCCCTTTCACATTTCTTCCATTGATAGAATTTGGTTTCCATTCATATTTGTAAATACCGTTTTGTCTTTGAAATAATGTAATTTTCTGTGAGTAGAAATGCATGATCAGTGATGCATCAAATATGTGAAACAATATTAAAATTCAGAAATTAATTTAGAAAATACTGTCTACTGTTTGCACTAGGTTGATTTCAGTAAATACAGTTCCTTACACTGTTACATCRTAATAAAGAAATGTTGCAGCAACACTTGGAAGGAAATTAAAGAATTGCTGACCTTGAAGACAGCTGGAGAAAAAATGTGTCCACTCTGTCTATTGGAGCCTATATTGACTCAGCTTTGAAATGTCCATTGAGAGTGTGTCTGTATAAATATACCTGTAAGGAATTAGTATTATTCAGTACTGGTACAGTACAGTTATATATATATATATATATATATATATGTGTGTGTGTGTGTGTGTGTATATATATATATATATATATATATATATATATATATGTATATATATAGACACATACACTCTGTGTGTGTGCGTGACTGGGCCTGTGGGTGTGTGCTCTGCAGTCACGGAGGCTGTTCCGCTGTTTACGCCCTCTTTGGCAGATACTGACCTGATCCTGCTGTAATTCTCCTACGGTGCCTGGATGTGATTCAGGGAGTATCAGATTGAGCAGGTAGTATGGAGAGTCCTTCAGAGGGGAAAGATGTAACCCATGATGTACCAGTCTCTTCTCCCAAGTTGCAAGCAAAAGGATGAGAGGGAACAGTCTCAAATTGCTCCATGGAAGGTTTAGATTAAATATTGGGAAAATTTATTTACTGGAACAGTTATCAAGCAATGCAACAGGCTTCCCAGTGAAGTGGTTGAGTCCTCATCCCTGGAGGTATTTAAGACATGTAGCTGTGGCACTTAGAAACATAGTTAAATGGTGAACTTGGCAGTGCTGGGTTGACAGTTTTGACAGTTTACCTCGATTATCTTAAAGGTCTTTCCCAACCTCAACAATTCTGTGATTCATTTGCTCTTGAGCTCCTAAAATCGAGGAGAKCCTTGTCCCTTTTGGTTTACAAAAAGGAGTTTTGAATTCTGCCTCCCAAATGAACCCTTCCATATATGTGCTGTTTTTCCTAGCTCCTTCAGTGTTTGTGGAATATCTGGCTTTGTTGTTTATGGCCAAATGGTCCCAGAGAACAGACCACTGGGGACAAACTGTGTTTTGTGCTTCTGGCATGTAGTCTACCTCAAGCTCAGTGGTGCTTTCATTCTTCTATTTCTGTGGCTCATTTGTAAAAAGTAGTTGAGGTTTTGGGGTTTTTTTTCAGTTGAAAAGTTGGACGTCTCTCACCTGATCCTGGTTCTTTTATCATGCATACATAGACCCCCTGCCTTTTGAAATTATACTTTGTGATAAAACACCCCTGCACTTTGGTTATGCATTATTATTTGCCTTGACTTCTGTTTGCTACACCACAGCTTCAACCTTTTGTCCATGTTGTTAGTCACAATCAGCATCTTAGCAAGAAACACAGAAGACATAACAAGTGACATTTTATTAAGTACATAGGAGGTACGTAGATACAGAAAATCCTATTTTGTACAAATTGGTTCTTACCTGAACAAACTGTCACAATATATGTGTTTTCCTATGAAAAGGGTAGGACCAAATGTCTGAGTTACATGAGAACATAAATAAATTATCTGGAGGAAAAGGCAATCTGCTGTATAAATATTTCAAGTTTTATAATTGAAGCTATTACATTGATCTGCGCTTAGAGGCCTGGCCTTATTTTGTAGCAGATAATGTTATGTCAAAGCAATGTTTAGTTCTACACAGCAGCTGTTGTATTCATACTAAATTATGCCCGATTTAATCTTGAATATATTCAGCAAGAGCACCCAGTTGTGCTGACAAACTTAAAATCATTTACAGTAAAGTTCTGCCGCAAACACTTTAGGCACATTGCCTCTTTAGGTTGAATTCCCATATTATATCCAAACATCCCAGCAGAAGATTCAATAGGTATCCTACTGGAACACTGCAGTAGCAGAGGTAGACAATATGAGACAATTTCTCAAGGGTATTACTTTCCCAATCACTTTAATTGCACCTGCCTAATTCACCACTGCTTGTGTATTCATTTGTACTTGTTCAAAGCAAATGCAATTTAATTTTAAAATACTCTCAAATCACTGCAATACTCATTTTACATGTTGAAAGAACAAGACAATAAAGTGGATAATCAGGTTTTCAGGGTTTTGTAAGGAGAACTGAAATGTTGCATGGAGAAGAAACAATAAAAGTCAAGGTWCACTTTTGCAATACTTCAAAGAGTGTCCTGTAAATCCTGGGTCATTGCACAGAGAGGGCACCTTGGTAATTGAAGTGATCCTGTAATGAGGAGAACAGTGTGTGAGAACCTGGTTTAACTGGAGAAGAGCAAACAGCTRTAGTCAATGGAATAAAATCAGCTTTTCTGGAGAGCACTTCACACTTCATTGCAGGAAATGTTCTGGAGTRCTCTCAGGCACTCTCAACAGAAGCTCTTCTCCTTCCCCTTATCACTGCAGCAGGAGTGTAGTGAACTGTATGTGCCAAAAATGGGATGGAGAAAACAATTCTCCCTTCCCCAGCTCAACCCCCAGCAATTTAGGGTGCTCATTTAAAATGTAGCAAAGTTCAGTTTATTTTTCTAGGAAAGTCTGAGTATTTTTCATGCATTTCCTGCTATGTCTCTTACCAATTTCTGGGTATTTTGGAGGTAGGCATCTCACCATGCTGTTCCAGTTGGTATAAATAATTATGCAAAGGCTATAATTCTACAGTGTCCTTTCTTCTGRTGTGTTTTGTAATTTTTCTAATCTTCTGTGACTGACAAATAATTAGGCTTATGGTATGATATGCAGTCCTAGAGATAGTTTTGAATGTGAACAAGCAACTTGCCCTTTCCTGTGATGCCCCAGTCAGCAGAACAGCTCCAAGAAGWACATGTCTAGACTTTAACCTACTGGAATATTTTGATTTTGAAACAAAAATTTGTGTTACAGATAGTGACAGTAAGAATCAGGGAATTTCATGTCCTAGATTAGGATGAGAGGTTGAGCTCCACACCTCAGTTTTGTTTTCCAATCCCAGTGTCTGCTCAGAGGACTAAACAAAGAGAAAGATCATTTACAGTAGCAATTAAGAGGCGTAATTTCTTCTGTAAAGTGAAAATTGAGGGAAATTCTTAGCATAGATTGGTTTAAGTAACTTCAGGAACCACAAGCAACTCTTTATTTAACATTTGTAAAGCAGCTGCTTCTTTGCAACTTTAACTCCTTGTGGGCTAGGTAGCACTGTGTTTCATACCTACAGCCAGAGCTGAGGAAGCATTCTCTTCAAGGTTGGAAAACAAAACTGAGGTGTGGAGCTCAAATTAATGGTGAGCACTGTGAACTTTCTGATCCATCTGGCATTTGGGAATTACTTTCTCAGGGAATGTCTATTTACTAAGGATGCATTGTGTAAGCACCAGTTGGGTTTCTAAGTCTGCACAGCTCTTTGTAGGTCACTGGTGATGCTGATGGGGCTTGCAGGCAGCTAGTTTTCACTCCTTCAACATTCTTAGTTAAGAGCTTGGTCCTGAAAGCAAAAAATAAGGAGGGAGACAGAATTCTGTGTAGCTAATGTGATCTCTCCTGCTTGGCTGAGAGGAAAAATCTAGCACATTTCAAAGAACAGATTTCCTTTAAGTTTCACTTCCGACACTTCATCACATATGAAAGGAGGAGAAGGGTGTTAGAGAATATGCTGACAGTTAATTAGATTTTGATTTAAGGCTAGAAATGACAAAGTAGTTTGGTGTTACTTATTTTGAGAGGAATCAGAAATCCAGGAAGAGGAGTCTAGGTACAGTATATACAGTAACTCCTCAGTACCTTAATGAACTCTTCTGTATTCAGTCTACTGGTAAGCTGTCTTATTAGAAAGAGTTCCAAAGTGGGGAGAATCTGGAATACCTAACTCAAAGCTGCAGAAAGATTCCACRGTTTGCTTAGCAAATTCATGGCTTGACATGTTTTCATTGGAGTAGATGCCTAAAATAACTCTATCCAAGAATGGTGCAGGGTGCTTGGAAGCGAGACTTCAGTGGACRTTAATCCACTAAATAGTCCAGAGGACTATTATCTATAGTATATACTCTTTTTTAAAAAAAAGATGGACTGACTGCTTTGTCCTTCTTAGGAGAGGCATTTGTATTTCCATTCAGTAAGGTTATAAGAGTCTTCACTAGCTTCTTTAGGAAAGTGTTATGATCTAGGTGTCCTAAGAATTTGTGGATTTCTTGGATTTCAGTAGARCACATGGTGTAACTGTTATCCTTGGACATAGTATTCAGACTGCTTGTATTCCACATATTATTAAGATACATACAATCCTTTAACTCTCAGTTGTCTCTGCATGTCATTCTTTTTCTATTTTTTTTTTTTTAATTTACCAGGTTTCTTGTCCATACTTGCGTAACTATTGCAAGCTGTCTAGTCTTATGAAGTTGAACTTCATTCTTCAAGTGTGATTTACTCAGTACAGCCTAAAATCATGATGAAAAAGATGRGCATACCTACAAGCAAAACTTCCCTGGTCCTCTTTCTGTGCCAAATTATTTCTGCACTGGATGTACCTCTTGACTGTAAGTATTAACCTGCTTAGTAAGTGCAGAATAGTGGAAGTTTAGTTAAATAATTTCTGTAGGCAGCTGAAGATAACTCCAACATGGAGCTAAACATGGAACATTTGGTCACTTCAATCAGGATATTATGGTTATGAATATTTTCAGTTATTTACTGAGGATTTTCAAAACCTGTGCATATAAAATGAATTAGATTGTTCACTTGAGAAGKTTTGACATGGGATTCTCACATAATTCTACTTGCACTTCAGTGTGACTTYGTTTGATTAAAATGAAAAAGGGCARAGAAGCTCAGCTAAACACTAATTATTTGTGAAATTAAGATCACATTGATAATTTGCTGAAAGCTCCAGGACAATTTCTAGTTGCTGTAACAGTCAGCCTTACCTTCAGAGACTAGGTTCCCAGGAGCTGATATGAGACGTAGTAAAAAATTTTGACACTCAAAGCATCTTATTTTTTGATGCAGAAGGGTAAGTAAGGCTCTCAGATTTTCTAAGCAGTGCCTGAAAAGGAGTTAAGTACTTAAATTTAAGTTAAAAATATATTAAAAACATGTTGAGCAGGGAGCTCCAGCAGTAACACCAGACAGTTCTTGTCTAGTGTAAGACTCAGTTAGTGGGGAACCTTCAAGGTAGCACTCCATGCTGGAAAGGTAGCTGCTGCATTTTATATTCTTAATAGCTATTTTATTAAATTACTCATGCTTCAGGTTGATATTTTGTTTCTAAGATAAGCATGCTCACATTTTCAGGATTCAGTGAACCGTGTTGCACCTCTCAGTGACTATTCATTTGTCAAACTAATTACCAGGGAAGAGAACATTAGGGTTGGTGTTAAATTGATGGATTAATACATCAGGAAATTTGCCCATGATTCTAATCTGCRTGGTTTTCTTTACCCCTGTGTTTTTGATACCTTCCTGCCTTCCAGAAATGCATGTTTTCCTTTAATAATCATTGACATACATTACAAGTGCTTTGTTTTTTTTTTCCCCATGCATTTTGCAAGCCTATCAAACCAATGACCTGTATTTCTGTAACAAGATCAATATATCTGAATCACATGAAACTTGTATGGTAAATGCCTTTAGAGCAATAAGCTGTGGCTTAAAGAGGGATTTGAAAGTTTGATGAATGAATGTGTTATTTTCAAAACTCAGTTTTTCTCTTTGAATATCTTTGCAGGCTATAAATAGCGCTTTAAACCTGTCTTGTAGTTTAGGAACTAATGGAAATTCTGCACCTCTTTAGTATCTTTATCTAWAGAATAAGACTTTGGGTTAAATTTATCAGAAATGCATCAATAGACAAAAATAAATAGCCCTTTAGATATATAATTTAATTCTCTACTGAGATTTTAATTCCCTATTAMTTCATGCTTAATAACTTTGTGAGGTCTGATTAAGTCACATACTTAATTTTTTAGCCAGAAATCACATCTATAATGATGTTATTGCTTTCATGAATAATGATGAGAAAGGGCTCTGGGAGAGCACCACAAGGGAAGGACTTATATTTTCTGAGGGTCTTGCCTAAATACTCAACTGTTTAAAAAAAGACCYGATGGTGAGACCGTAATTGATTACTTGAACTTAGTTTTCAACCTGGTTTGAACTTTCTATTCATAGCAAGTTCTTTAGYTCCTAGTCAGTGTCTCCTCAAAGCAGGCAAAAAATGACTGAAAATGTAGGGACCCAAGGACATTTGACCCATTGATAAAGAAGCATGTTTATGCAAGAAATCTGTGACAGCTAAGATGATTTTTTTTGTTTGATTATTTTTCTAACCAAAAAGGGTTGCAAGTCTGTTGAGTAGAACTAGGTGCTTCTGTCATTACAAGAGTAATTTTAGCCTGAAGCACTCTCTTTGTTCTTCCATGTGATCATATGGGTGGATTGATTTTGACTGCAGCATGGGGGTAGTGCACTCCATTAATTCTGATTCGCTGCTGTCTCCTCAGTATTGGTGTTTTATGTCCTTTCAAGGCCAAAATCACATATCATGGTTACCCTTAAAAAGTGAACACTTCAGAAAAGCTTCTCATGCCATGAGCTTTGAGATAAATGTAGTAGTATCTGACACAATGGAAATTGTGCCTGGAATTTCAGGCATTGCTGCATGGGTTGCAGTACTAAATGTTTTTAATGTTTTCTTCTTAATGGTGACCAATGTGCTTGTCAGAGATACTTATCTTCCCCCTCAAAATTGCTAATTTTCTCTTCACTAACAAATGTTTCTCTTTAATCTCCATTTGTCCATTCAACTGCTGATTCTGATGTGGGAATAAAAGCAAAACTTCTAGAAGAATGTAAGTTACTCTTCACTAAAAATAGGCTGTGTGCTGCTGAAAATTAATACTGATTGTGTTGCAAATTGAGTTTGCAGTCCAAAAATGTGTGATTCTGACATTTTGTTGATAATTTGGTTTGCTGCATCTAGATGCTTTGTGCATGCAGTGTTCAGAAAATACTATTGCACATAAATCAATGTTCTGATATTCTGAATAAATTAATTGTGTGGTTTTTGATGGTGTGCTATTGAACATTAAAATCCTCACTAAATATCAGCATGTGCAGTGTTTTATTACTACTTTCAGGAGTAAATATATTTGATAAAAAATAAATTTACTGGCATATATATACTTTCATACTATTTTACATATCTGAGTTGGAAATACTTTATAGCCACAGTGGATATTTAAATAGACCTCCTATTTTACGGGTTCTAACTTTGCTTTAGTTTTATGGTTAACTTAATCAGTTTTAAGTGCAGTGCATAACACAGGAGTGGAGATTTCAGGTCTTTGATGTGCATCACATGGAATATCCTGTAGATTGGGTAGTGTTCATGTCATGTCCTTTTTCAGAGTGTATTTGCTTTTCCCGAGTAAGCATCTGACATATTCTGACCCTGAGAAATGCCTCTGAGAGGGAAAAGGACTCTCTTCAAAGTACTCCTAAGGCATCATGTAAAACATTGCCTTCCTCTTTCAAGGATTCTCCTCTCTTCAGTGAGGAACAGAATCCAGTTCTGCGTGGCCTGTTCTGTTCTGCTTTGCTGCTCTATTTTGTTGTGATTCCATGATTTGATTTCTTYTCATGGCTGTTTCATGTGGGTGGTTTTACAGACAGATACCTCTGTCTGTGCACAGGAGTATTTAATGTATAACAGTRAGGAAGGCTTAGAATAAAAATCCCAGTTAGGCAATTTTAGTTGGCTAGAATGAGGCATGAGAACATGGCTAATTCTAATGATGGAAATGTTTTGTTCCAGTGGCTGGAAATTACCCCAAAGCACTAGCAAAGGGTTTTGCTGGATGAGTGATTTATAGCACTTAGGGACGTTCATGGGCACATCATTAAATAGGTTTCTTTAGGTGAAAATATACGAATAATGTTGAGGAAGACACCTTCCTCACTGTCTTACTATCACAAACAGGATTTTTTAAATGCAAAAATGGGCATAGATAATATTAAAGGTAATACTAATTGCTTCTCCTGGGGCAATTAACAAGGTTGGCTCTATTTTTATTTGGTTTCTTGAGGGAAATCAGTGCTAAACTTTTCCTACGTGTTTACTTTATTTGGAAAGTAGATATTATTTTTGTCATTTTAATAGTGTCTTTTGCTTACAACACATTTTTTACTCCTGAAAAGTAGATCCTAAAAGCATGTTTTGTAGATTAATTCAATATGTTGAGCATAATAAATGTGTGGAAAGGTTTCACCCAAAGAGAATTTGGAAATAGATAAAATGTTTAGAAGCACAAACCAATGTATATTTTTTTTCTTTCTGTGTGGTAAAAAAACATTTTGTGGAGGTTTATGTCTTGCAACTATTCATTTCAGATATGTTGGACTTGGAATTTGAGTGTCCTTTGGTTTAGTAAAAATCTGTTGAAATCTGAGGTATAGAAATTATATTTTCATTAAACTTTTTATCCAAGATCTTCATCTGCTGTAAATCAGGATAGCTCAGTTGGAAGTTAGTATAGCTACACTGATTTACCAAGGTAGAGAGCTTCAGCCTCCTGGTACAAAGGATACTTTATTCTCACTCTTCTGTCTGATTTGGTTGCTAATAGCAGTTCTTCTTTCTCTGCTTACAAAAGTGTCTTGGTGATACTTTGAAAATATTATTGAATTCCTSTCTCTTTGTTGTATTGCATAATGAAGTGTCACAACCTCCTACGATAACTCAGCAATCTCCAAAAGATTACATCGTTGACCCTCGGGAGAATATTGTAATACAGTGTGAAGCCAAAGGAAAGCCACCTCCTAGGTTAGTAGGATTTTTTTTTATTATTTTATTTTTTTTTTATTTTTTTTATTTTTTATTGCTTCTATTGGCCTAACAGCATGGAACTACTAGGAGAACATCCTGTAACTTTTGTAAATAAGACCAGGATTATATGTATGAATGTGCTTGCATGTGCAGAAACGTGCATACATCCTTACCTCTGTAAATTACACAGCCACCAGATGGTAGCATAATTTTGACTCATATCACACTTGACATTTAAACGTTTCTGGAGTCATAAAGCAACTGTAACATTTTTTTTTTTCTTCTCAAAGCTCTGACAAGAAAATAATACTTGATTATAACAAGAGCACATCGGTGAATGTCCATGGAACACACTAGGAGCCATGCTGTATTGTGAACTGGATCACRTACCAGGTTTAGGCATAGTATTTAAGAAGAATGGACATTGAATAAAGTTAGACTAATGTTAACGCATTCAAATGTAGTGTTTTGTATATCATTCCATTTTATGAGGCTAATCTTAAAATACGATTTGTCAGAAATTGTGTGGTGTGGGCCAGTTTTCTTGATCAACAGCTGTATTTGATGGCCATTAGTTTTCGGTTTTGGCAGAAATGGATCAGATTCCTGATCATTGTTCATTTTAAGATCCTCTTTCAGCTTCTTGAAATATTTGAAAACTCATCTCAAGGTCCTGAGTACATGCTCTGGAAACCTCAGTAGCCATGAAGTATTCTGGCATTGTTAGTAACTGCTTCTGATTGCAGAGACTGTGAACACAGCAATGTGCATCTCTCTGCTCTGCAGGGTTATGTTACACCTTGCTAGCAAGGTCTGTCTCTGCTCATTCAGACACTGACAGAATGTGTTAAATGTATTTCTTCTGAATAATCAGGTCTTTTTCTGCATTATTCCTGCTGTTGCCTTGGCATTATAATCATTATCGTGCTGGGCAGCAGAATGGAGGAGATGGAGATTATCAGGGATACTCTTACCCTTTCTAGTGTTCTGTTAAGGACAGGAGTGCTACAGAGCTGCTTTGTTTACCAGCATTTTAATTTGGCTGGCCCAATGCCATTTGTAAGAGTCTGGGTGTTGACCTGGAGGATCAGATGATTACTGTCCACTTTGGGACAGCTGTATTACTTCTGCAGATATTTCTTTTGAAGTTTTGGTTGGTACTACCTGAGAGAAAGAGTGCTGTCCGTGAGACTGACATACCTGAGCCATGTGCCAGGCCTCTCTGCTGTACATCCTCATCTTCCCCATCAAACAGATCTTGCTTTGTACCCCTGCTACAGAGAGAGTGACAGGATTTAAGTATAGAATTTTCTAATGAGTTTTATAAGCTTATGCTTAGTCTTATTTATTTTTTTTCAGATATGGTATCCATTTTATTTTTATCAATAGTTAGTCTAGTTGGTCCATGTCTTGATAACCTGCAAATGCATATTGGAACTTGAACTGCTCCAGAGCTCTGAAATCAAAGGTGGACTTTGTCAGCGCAGTGTSAATTGTCAAAACTAGATAATTTCTTACTGGTGATAGCACCTGGAATAAAAGTTTGTGGATGTGCTGCTGCCTATAGCTAGAGCAGCAAAGACTCTGACTGTCGTGTATCTTAAATTCAGGGGTTTGTACCACATTTTCCACTTCTCATTTGAAGCTACATTACYTCGTTGCATCTTTAATGTTACTGGTTACAGAAACCCTACAATCAGAARTTTCACCTGCACAGTTGTAAGCAAGAGGCTCCCTGTTCGCTCTGCATGCTAATCCTCCCAAAAGCACTGCTGCATATCCAGTTCTTCTTTCCCCAGCACAAGGTGCAAATGTCTTGTCCAGTCCTGGCTGCCTGCTGTAGAAGGCCAGTACACAATTTCAGTCAGTTAGAATTTGAGCTTTTCTAGTTACCATTGACATTTGTACTTTAGGAAGCATCCTAACCAGCACAAAGACTGTTGGTGCTTAAGAATCTGAAGCTGAAATGTGACAACTACAAAAACTGCTGTTCACATCATTTGAACCTGTGAGTGCTCAACACTTCATAAGTGTTGGTCAAGCTCTCTGTGCCTGTACCTCTGACCATTAACAGAACTAAGAAACTGGTGTTTATGGTAGTCTAAATTGTAGACTGTGGATCTCTGCTTCTTTACAATTTTAATGAGTTTCATTAGTCTGCATTTTTAGTAACTACTTCTCAAAACATCTCTTGTTTCGAGTAGCACCAGTATAAATTTACTAGGTTGATTAAAGGCTATCAGACTGTATAATTTCAATTAAAGAATTAAGTTTGTTTGCATTATAATAGTGAAAAGAAATCGAACTCACCACAGTCTTTAATTCACTTGCATAACTTCAAAATCACCAAACCAATTAAAAGAAATGGTCTCCTGCTGGGGCCTGAGATGACACATTTCAGCCTTGAGCAAGTTTTTAAAGACAGGTTTATAAACCCTTTCAACAATAGGTTTTATAATGGAAATGCTAATTCATCTGTAGCAATATCAGTTCTTGCAGATGTTACTGTATGGTTTTTAGTAGAAAGAAAATCAGTTCGCTTCCATGTATGATTAACCACAGAATTTTTAAATATATTTATTTAAAAAAGAATTTAATTTGAAACAGCTCCTGTTAACAAGTTCAGCCAAACCTTTTATCTGAAAATATTGCCAGATTTCTTATATTAAAAGAACTGTATTGTTTTATTAGTTAATTTATTAGGGAAAGACTCTTATTTATCTGCTAATGGAAAAATATGTATTTTTGTTAGTTAGTTCTTCATTCTTTTTCTCCATACAATCTACAAAAGGCAGCTGAAGAAAAAACTTCTGTTTTTATTATTTTAGCTTCTCCTGGACACGCAATGGAACTCATTTTGATATAGATAAAGATGCACAGGTAACAATGAAACCAAATTCAGGGACTCTTGTCATAAATATTATGAATGGTGGGAAGGCAGAAGCTTATGAGGGAGTGTACCAGTGTACAGCAAGGAACGAACGAGGAGCAGCCATTTCCAACAATATCGTTATAAGGCCTTCTAGTAAGTAAAGCTTTAATGTTYATAAAGTGTGAAAAGCTTTGGTTTTCATTTTTGCTTCTGAACTTCTTGCCCTTTGGTTTTCCTGTCTTAAAAATTCAGTCATCCAAGTGACCATGTTAGAAGTTACTGCCTATTTTCTAATATTCAGGTATAATATTGTATTGTGTGTTCTCTCAAGTATTTTTTTACAAAAATTAAATAACCTGGATTTTTTTCCTGGTACATCTGGATAACCTATAATGTTTAAAACTCAGTTGTATGTATGACACTACTATTAAAGTAAAATATTAAATCCTTAAGGCACATAATTGATAACAAGAATTTTTATTCTCTGTATGAAGTCTGTATAGTATTTATCAATGTTTAAAACTCAGTTGTATGTATGACACTACTATTAAAGTAAATTATTAAATCCTTAAGGCACATAATTGATAGCAAGAATTTTTATTCTCTTTAGGAACTCCATATTTCATAGTTTTTGTAATAACTTTAACACAGAACAGATTGGGACTAAAAAGACAATAAAGTTAAAAAAAATTGAATTAATGGTAGATTGTTTCTACTGCTTTCTGTGAGTTTCATCTCAGATAAGTTGTCAAACTTCTCAGCTTAAAATGTGCTGTTCTTACATCTTAATTAAAGAGTGTGTGTATAATACTGCTTCAGGAAGGTCTGCCCCTTTATCTAATTTAGTACATCACTTTTTTTTCATTATGGTTAAAAATCTACAAGATACTGTTATAAAACTTTTACTGAGTAGACAAAATAATTTGAATCAGTTGATTATACTTTCAGCAAATCGTTACTGTACTTTTCTTCCAAGAAAACATAAAAAAAGAAAAATCAAAACTTTAGCAAATGTGCAAGGACTTAACATCCTGATGGATGCAGTTCTTTCAATTATCTGGAATATTTTGTGCATTTTTCCTTAAATTTTGGAGTTTTTATCAATCCATAGTTCGTGTGTGTGTCAAAATTTCTTTCTATAGGATCGCCTTTGTGGACAAAAGAAAAACTAGAACCAAATGATGTTCGTGAAGGTGATTCACTAGTGCTGCACTGCAGACCTCCTGTTGGATTACCACCGCCTATCATATTTTGGATGGATAATGGTGAGTTTCCTTTTTAATGCAGTTTACTTTTTTCAGCTTTTCTACATAGTAGGTCATTACTTATGAAGACCACAGATGGTGAAGTTTCCATGTAAGTTAAAATTCAGTGAATTTCCATTTCTGTRGAAAAGCGGAAACAAGCAGACATACAGCCCAAAAGCACGAAGCCAAAAGCAGCTGGAGATCTTAATGTAAGTTGTAGATTAACCCACTGGGGAAGAATGGGTAGACAAGGGAGCTCATCAGGAAACTGAGAAATGTCTGTATATGCATCAAGCCACAAAAAAGTATAATTGAATGAATGTGGAGTCTGCAGATCATAATAATAGTGTGTACTGTAATTGACATAAATGTGTTCTTGTTTTCCCTTAGCTTTCCAAAGGCTGCCTCAAAGTGAAAGAGTTTCCCAAGGTCTAAATGGAGATCTTTATTTTTCTAATGTACAACCAGAAGACACCCGGGAGGACTATATCTGCTATGCAAGATTTAATCACACGCAAACTATACAGCAGAAACAACCCATATCTGTAAAAGTMATTTCAAGTAGGTATTGCATTACTGAATTATGTACTTACATAGTATTTATCTGGAGTTCTCAAGTTATGTGCTAAAGTTAAGTAGTGCTACGCTAGGAATTTTGACATTTTAATTCTGAATAAGAAATTACATTACTGTATAAACTTGAAACATAATCTCCAGTTTTCTTAATATATAATTGATTTTAAAAGCTATCATTTTTCCCTTTATAAGGCTTTGTGTTTTGAAAATTTTTTAAAAGTTTGATACATAGAAAAAATACAGTGTAAAAATAACAGCTTTCAGATGTTTTTCCAGTGCAAGAATATAGTTATTCTGATTATTGTAACTATTGAAACAAATTAATCAATCACTTGATTAACTYACCGTGGCCATGTCATCACCTTTTGATTCCCAAAACTTTTATTTATCCCTCTTGTATGCTTTCTTCATGATATTTTATTTATTTCAGTGGATTCATTGAATGACACTATAGCTGCTAATTTGAGTGACACTGATATTTATGGTGGTGAGTTACACTGGTCCCCACTGATACTCCCTGTTTCACAGTAGCATTTAGTTAACTAACTTCACCTCCATGRCTACTTAATCTTTTGCTCCCTTTTCAGTTTCTAATAAAGGTATCAATTAGTGCTGGTGATAATACATACTTTACAGAGGGACTGCACAGTGTGATCCTTTCAAATATTTAATGTTTCAATGTTCTGGTAACATGGCTCATAGAAAATACAAACACTTATAATGAAAGAGTCCTTTCACATTGGTGCAGGTTTTAAAAACTGCTTCTGTACTGTGTTGCTTTTTATAGTTTTCCTCCAATTTATGTAGTAATTCAATGTGTTCATTATCACTAGGACTATTCAATATCATGGGCTGCATAATAAATAACAATTAAGCACTTAACAGATCYACTTCATGTTTAACAACTTATTGAATGCACCATTTATTTTTAATTTTTTTCATAAGCGTGAGACAAATTAATGAAAATCTAAACACTTTAATACTATCTGTAGAAATAACTTTGTAGGAGTAGGATGAGTTTTGTTTGTTTGGTGTTTAAGCTGTTCTTTCCATTAATCTCTGTTGAATGGTCTTTTGTGTGTTCTGAATTAAATCCTCCTGAACAGATGTATGTGTGTTTAGCAAGGCTGAATTTGGAGCACCACCGATTCTAGACTCTCCACTTGATATTGCATGACATAGAAAATACTTAATATTTATTCAATKTTTTTGTCTTTTTCCTTGTGAAATCGGGCTTTGCACATATGAAACCATAATTTACGCAAATCTAAAATGAAACATKGGCACAGAATATTTTACTTCTCTACATTAAAATTATATGTTATTCAGGAGGAACAAACAAGAAATAAGTACTTGAATACAAAGCAATATATTARCTACAATTAGTGTGGAAAACACCGTTGGGTTGGCTCCCAGCTCAGAACCAGCACAGGTAACTCTGAATATTCACAGTCTGGCCAAGTGAGTCAGCAGCCCTTGGCAGTGCCCACACTGTAGATGCGTTGTTGCTGTGACTGTCAGCTGAGTTCTTGACTTGAGACTGCTCCACTCTCCCAAAAACTTAAAGTTGCTTGTGTACTAGTTACTAAGGAATTCACAGCACATACTGGATTAAAATGAGCTGCTGTTAATGCTGCTCTATCAGTAAATCCTGTACCCTAGCAAACTGAGAGTTTATTATGCTTCTAATCACATTTTTAAAAAGCAAAATTATTTACTGTAATGTTTCAGACTGCAACTGCACTTCAGAGCAGTTTAATTCTRTATATTAGAATTGCTACACAAGAACATTAGAGTATTTGCAGAAAACACTATAATTCAGAAAATTCTTGTTCTAAATGCAATGAAGGCGTAGGAAATACCATATACTTCAAAAGCCAACAGARTGTGTCAGAAATGGGTATTATATTTATAGCTGTCTGTTTCCTGTGGTTATTGCATACAGGTTAATCAATGGTTCTTTATTGCAAGACTGGGGAGCAGCTTGAATTAAAGTTAAATATATAGTAAGAGGAAAATATAAGGATTAATGTCAAACAACACCTCATATTGTCTAGAAAGTATTAAAACACGTTCTAAAGCAGACTTTACCTTTTATCCCCTTCATTTATATTTCTGATTAACATAACTTTGCTTTGTTTTTGTTTTGATGGAAGCCCAGAAATTTTCAGCAACTCTCAGTCTTTCACTGCGCCTCACACCACTGGCCTCCTACTCCCCATTATAATGCTGTTGAATGAAACATCGGCTGTTTAGGATTAAGACTGCATAGTTGCCTATGTAAAAGTTTTGTATCAATTGTTCCTGTCTTTTAATAACAACATTTCTTTCCATGYGTTCAAAATTGTGGCATTTAACAAATATGTTACGTCTGTCAAAAAACTAATATGTTCAGCTTTGTAGTTGTGCTACACRGTGACTTTTAACCAAATGGCCAATGTGGAGCAAAATCTCTGTCCAAAATTTGAGAATGGATGTATGCACTTGATTGGTATTAGAATAAAATTCAGAAATTAATTATTTTACTTTTTCTTGTTTCAGCAAAGCCAGTTACAGAAAGGCAGCCAGTTCTTCTAACACCAACAGGTAGCACAAGTACCAAAGTGGAACTCAGAGGAAATGTGCTTTTGTTGGAGTGCATTGCAGCAGGATTGTGAGTTACTTTTTAGACTTTTTTTTTCTAAATAGAAATACAGAAACAGAGAGAAACATTGCAGAGATGTTTAAAATTTTGCTTATTAAATGTGACAAAGCTTATCTGTTTCAAAGAAGCAGAAGTGTAAAATACAAAGAACTTTTTTTAAGGACCTCCACCATTTACTTGGGCATCAGCAGACTTCGAAACCATCTGTGAATATGTATGGCCTCTGCCTTCTCATATCCCCAAACCCTATGCACAGGATATGGGTTGTACCATTGTTTTTAAAGGACTCAGGCAAGAAATGCTGTAAACTAACCTCAGGCACATTACCCACAGAATTGCACTCAGGAATAAAGCCTCTGTTGTTTTCCTAAGTTTACGGTCGTTAGGTTCTCAAATTATATGAAAATAGATAAGAATTTGCTGTTCTAATCCAAGAAAACTGCTTATATATGTTAATAACTTAGTAGATCAGCTGACTCTAAACTGTTCCTACCCAGCATAGATGGGAATTGTTAGAACATATCTTCAGGTCCTTACATCCAATTTCTCATTGTAATTGAGTTTAATTGTTATTGTGCAATAAAGGAAATTACTAAAGGGCAATTTAACTTCATGAACTAGGTTGATTTTCAAATCAGTTTCATTCTCAGGAAGAAATCTGAAAATAGATTGGTCATAGAATAGAAGTGGAAAATCTTTAGTTCCTATTTCAAGAACTGTAAATATGTTTACAGTGCACAGAGTCATATAATGCAGAGTGCTTTGAGGCAGCCCTGAGGAAAGCCTGTAATTGCCAATCAAGCACCAAAGCATCATGCACATGAGCTCCACAGGGCACACTCAGGCACAGCTTGAGCTGAGCATCAGTGCAGTGTTTCTGTCTCAGCTGTGCCCTGCTCAGGTGTCTGCCCCAGCAGCACTGGCAAAACCACCCCTGTGAGTGGGAGTAGCATCAGCCCAAGTAACTTTCATCTGCGATAGAGTAATGTGCCTTTTGACAACCCTGCAATAAAAGTACTTGGTGATCCAAACTCCAGTAAAATGGCTGAATAAAACCTATGAAAAAAGTAGAGTGTCATATATTATGTGGCTTTGTGTCTTCAGCTGTCATGCAATTAAAAAAAAATTGGTGAGGGAATATTTGTCCACAAAGGGCCAGATGCAGATTTTGTTTGAAATGTATACCTAATCACTGACACCACAAAAAGAAAGCTTTGCTAGGTGTCTGTGTAATAAAATCCCTTAGACTGCTAAGGGAATATATGCCTAGAGCCATTACTACGGGAGAGAGGACATTCTACTCAGTAAGCAATATATTGTGATTTTTTGTAATTTTGAAAGTTTATCTCCATGTGTTTGAATAACTTTCAACTTCAGCTTCAGTGGACAAGATGGGGCATAGACAAAGGTTTAGACACGGTGCAGTGACACGTAGCTATAATTGACTCAGCACTGACATTTTTTTCTTGATTTCTCACAAGAAATATTTCTGTCTCCTCACAGCTCTTTTGTAAAGTTTTTTATGTTCATGAAGTATTAAGGTATTGCTCACACAAAGGACAGTTATATGCTTCTCATTATCTAGAAGCTACCTTTAAGAGCACCATGAGCATCAGTTTAATAGTAGAAGCACAATGTAATTTGAAATAAACTTGTCTTCATTTGTTAAYCAGGTTTTTAAGATTAATCAGCAGACAAATGTATTCTGTAATTATTAATCCAATGAACAGATGGCCATTGACAATGTTAGTGAGACTTGTCATTTCCTAGAAACAAATGCTGGCATATTTTTCATATTTGTTGGATGTGGCCCAGAATCTGGGTAGAAGCTTTTAAAGTAATTATTTATAAAACATATGTTAAAAATATTAATGTACTGAACTCTTATCTTTCTTCAGTCCCTAAATTTGATCTCTCCTTTTACTTCTCCAGACCCACACCAACAATCCGCTGGATTAAAGAAGGAGGGGAGCTGCCAGCCAACAGAACATTTTTTGAAAACTTTAAGAAAACTCTCAAGATTATAGATGTTTCTGAAGCTGACTCTGGGAACTACAAATGTATAGCAAGAAATGCACTAGGTTCAGTTCATCATGTCATTTCAGTAACCGTGAAAGGTAATACTAAAATAATCCTTAATGTAATGCTATCAAGGGTCCAGAATGCAGGATTGAAGCAGGCTTTCTAAGATGAMGCATTAGCTAAAAGGATGAATGATAATGGTTAAAAATCAGCTTGAGCAAACAGCCATTCAACTGTCTGGATTCTAACACCGGAAAGGCTTTTACTATCTCTGATAWCTTCTTCATCTTTTCATGTTACCTTGCAAAGCATCAGGCTAAATTGGGATTGTACTGGAACTGTAGTAAGATAATGTCTTACTTTGCACAAGTACTACATTTATTTTAGATCCTTTGATTATCTGYCATTAGACTGCTTCTTTCTCTTGTTTCTATATCTTCCTCCTTATCTCTCTTCATCGACTCATCCTTAGTTTCTCCATTTTTCTTCTCTGTATTCATATAGCCCAGATTATTTCTTTTCTCTGTAAAACTGTCGTTTTACAGTCTTACATTTTTCTTCCTTTTTCTCTTTTACTGATATTTTTGGGTTTCTGTCTTCGTGTTTTTTACCCAAGATGATGCCTTATAGTTCTAAAACCATTTACAATATGTTTGTCTAAATAGGAATTGTAAGTATGCTGTGAATACCATGGAACAAAGAACTATAATGACAGTTAATTAGTCATTGAAATAATCAGCTGTATTGCATGCTTTGCATGCTAAACAGTAATTTATTTTGCTGTAGATCAGCATGATTTTATGATCACATTTAACCTCCTTTCTAAGAGCAGAAGTTTAATTTTCTTTTTGCATCTGTCCATCAATACAAAATCTGAAAATTAATTGCAAGATGTGATAATATATGCTGTTTGTGGTTATTTATTGTGCAAAAAGATGGAGAAATAGGTGAATACCTTTCAGTAAGGACAGTGTTTCACCCGTTTTGATCTCTGTGAGATTTCATCTGTCTCAGGTAAACATCTGGCCTCACTGTAATCACCCGATGAATTCAGTGAGACCAAGGATTTTGCCGTTTCTAAATTTCACCCTTGACATTAAATCTTTTTATGTAATCAAACCTAAATTCATTCCTAACAGCCTAACTACTAAGAGTATGGGTATCTCTGAAATTAATCAAAAGACCACTGTAGTCTCTGCAGATGCCATACACAGATAAATTTTGCTTGCTTTAGCAAAGGCAAATTAGATTCAAAGCAGACAACCCTAAATGAAACAAAGAGCCTCTTGTTGTTTATATCAGAATTTTAATGCAGAGGGTGAGCAGAGGCTCAGTTTAGCCAGTGTATGATCTACCAGTTGAGTATCATATATATATATATTTATATATATAAATACATATATACATATAAAGTAACAGCATAGCTGTAAGTTCGTTAGCTATACACAACCTTGATTGACTTATCTTCTGTTTACCATGCCTGTGCCTTAAGATTTTCTGCGTGTAATTTTGGAAAATAATTGCTGTCTTCCTTCTCATAAACCCAGCTGCTCCATACTGGATAACAGCACCCAGAAACTTGGTCTTGTCTCCTGGAGAAGATGGAACATTGATCTGCAGAGCTAATGGCAACCCAAAGCCTAGTATAAGCTGGTTGGCAAATGGTGTTCCCATAGCAAGTAAGAGTCTTAATTACCTTACAGGAGTGTGAGTAAGGAAATGTGAGGAATCTCAGGGTGTTTTTTTAAACTACATGTGAAGAGCCTCTTTTGTGTAGTTTTTGCCTTATAGGTAGTGCTAAATCGTAAGAAATGTGAAAAAAATACTGTGGTTCATAGAAGTAGAACAAAAACACATTATAACACTAATGTGTTTGAGAGAACTAAAATGTGCAGCCATGCTCCTGGTTATTCTGTGTGGTAGTATCTTTGTGGAAATCGGATGGTCCCTCTCACAGGGCCATTGCTGGGGTGTCATTGTTACCACTGTGTTTCTGTGGCAGTCATGTCTGCTGGATCTCTCCTTTGCTGCCCCACTAGAACTCTGGTGTTGCCTAGGAATCCAAAATGTGACACAGAAAGTGAAGTCTTAACAAGTGTGGATATAGAGAGCACTTGTAGGATTTGCAGGATTTGCAGTACACTGCAGGATTTGCAGCTTAGCGTATGTTTGAGCCTTCCAGGCTCGAGCTCTAAGAAGCTGCAGCAGCAAAACTGAATGTGTCAGCAGCTACCTGGCAAACGCTTTGTGCCAAGTAGGTGTCAAAGAAAAGGAAGCCCTAAGGCAGTGGAACAGCTGTCTCTGTGTGCACGGGTAAGAAAAGCAGCCCTGACCTGGTGATTGAGCCACTTAATTGCTGCAGTGTTATGATTGGCAGTGCTTCATGACAGACAAGGTAGCTGCTATTTATAGTACAACTGGCCTTGGGAGGAACTAGCTGGAGGACTCTGCAGTGTGTTGTCAGCTGAGTGTGCACKGAGCATACCCTGTACTGTAAGGTCACACTTGGTTCTTCTACTTTTATCCTTTTGCACCAAATAGTAAAGAGCCAGACAGTCTGGCCTGTTGACTCATGAGAGATAATGCACTAAAAAATTCTGCTGTCACTTCTGTCACTTTCAGAAGTTTAGGAGTTGTTTAAGTCTGTTGGTGGGATATGGAGAAGGATTCTCTACCATCAGAGTCTAGGTAATATCAACACATAAATGAGAACTCCATTAGATATATTTGAAGTATTTGGTATACAAAAGAGATTAAATTTATTTGTAGGGGGGAAAAAATGAAACTTTGGGGGACAAAATAAGGATATCTATTGAAAAAAATCTAAATATTTAGCAAATAAACTGTATTGGGAATCCTAATTAAATGGAAGGTGAGGTTTCCAGCCTGAGGTTTTCAGGAGTAGCTGGTACTTGGGTGCTTTGGATGACACCACATTTCCCAAATAAAAGGGCAGCATGTATTGAGGAATCACTACACAAAGTCTTCTTGAGGGGAGCTGACTAAAAATTAAAAGACTTTTAATTAAATTACCCCTCAAACTCAGGGAAAAAAAAAAAGAATATAGGAGATAAATAAGTGGGTAGCTCAGCCTTATATTAAAGGTTATTTGCACTGCTGAGAAAAGCTGAAGTCTTAKCCACGTTAAATATTTAAGTGCACGTTGATTGGATGCTCCAGTACACTGCGTCTGTCAGGGCATCTTTGAGAAGCATCRTGATCACAGAAAATGCAGTTCTTAAGATTCTTGTGATTTTTTATTATTCTGAGTTATCAAAAGCTGTTCTGGAAATTACCAAGTACAGTGTGCCTTTTTGTTCACTTGTTACTAAATTATAGAATTGTGCCCCTCATCTTCCAGCAGAATGATTAGGAAATCACTGTAAAAGGAAACTAAAGCAGCTGTTTCAGCTTCAGGGCAGTGCTGAGAGAGCTACACCCATGGCAGGATTTCAAAGAAAAAGAGCTACATTTGAATTTCAAAGCCCTGCTGTCATCATATATCCCACAATGTGCCTCTTGTGGCCTAGTAATCTGTTTGCAATACTTTAATTTTCTGTTGGAAAGCACAACTGGGAGATACTTAATTCTTCTGGTTTTGTTTTTCCATAATAGAGTCAGACAAGGAGTGGGGAATRCTGAAGAAAGAACCATTCGTCCATATCTCAAAGACTGAGGCTTAAATTTCTATAGGGAAAAGGCAAAGGAAAAAAAAAAGAGAAAAATGTGGTGTGTGTTGAGCACCCGTGAAATAAAACTGCAGTGGTGTGGATTTTGTTCAATATTACAATAATCTGAGTAAAAAAAAAAAAAAAATTCAAGGAAGATTTTAGGTTTCCCTGAAATATTTTAATTAATTTTCTTCATCAATCATTCTGAAAAAACCAGCATTTCTAAAAAAAAAGTTGCTTCAGGCATGTTGGAATGATAAGGTTGTAACCTAACCTCCTGATGTTTACTCACAGGAGGAGTGTTTTGAATTCACATGCACCGTCTCATTGGGGACAATTAGAATTAGTTTGGCAAGTAGCAATTGAAAGTTCAGGCCATGACTCTGTGTTGCCTTGTGCTTCAGTTAACACTCAAGATCTGCATTATTTATATCACAGCATAATCCATTGTGTCTTACTCCTCAGATGTTCAGCATGGTTTTACAAAAGGGAAGCCATGCATAAAGTATCTCAACTTTTAAGAAAGTAACAACCCAGATTAATTGGGAAGGGGAAGCACTTTTATAATTGGACTTCAGAAAGGCAYTGCAAATATTGTACAAAAGACTAATTTTTTGTTCCAATGGTTTATAGTTCATGATGAGCAATTAAATATTAGATACAAACACTTAGATTTATACACAATAGTGCAAAGTTGCTGTTTATCTTCTCTCAATGCRTTCTTCTCTTGTTATATCCCATTTCACATTGAATCTCTAGGTTTGAGTTAGTCTTCATTAGTACTCACATTGAATTTAAGGGAGAAACATTATCCCTTAGATTTCCTTCATGAAAGGTCTTGATAATCCCTGGCTCAGAGATTSATCATCCATCATGTTCTCTGACACTTCACACCCCAAGCTGTACATTGCAGCCATGGCAGGTTAGAGAGAAATTTGCTGGACTCTAATGCCCCCAGTATTTTAGTCTTGGAGAGGAGAAGACTGCTCAAGAAGATCTTTATCCATTACTTCTGCTGTCATTGTGTTGGAACTCTGCATCTGGTGTAGGAACTTCAGCAGATAAAAAAACCTTTGATAACCAGTTTTTTTTAGATTCTACATRAAATAGTCTGAGGATGGTTATAGTTAGTGCAGGTAGTGCTGTCCCTTAGGAGACAATAGAACTATCAGAATCAGAAACTCAGAAAAAGAAGGAGTTCAGTGATCACAGGGAGATRATATGCTGAGGAGCAAGTGAGATTAATAAGAAAAGGAAATGGATATTCTTTGCCATTTCAGTCATCCAGGGATTTTTTATCCAGATTTTTTTCCTTMCAGTTTTAAGCCTAATGGTGTGTTTTAACTGCTTCAAGTATCTGGTGGAGGCTCTGCCTTCTCAGTATAGGAATATGCTGAACATGGCTAGAGAGAAGAAGATATATCATTATGCAATGTGATGAAAAAATCAGGYGAAACCAGGCCTTTGTTCGGAAAGGACTGAAACATGTTAATAAGCTGAGGTTCCATATTACTGGGAGTAAATGTTGGCTGTTCACCTGTCTTGTTACAGCAGCAGAACTCCTATAGCAAATTCTCATAATTCATTATCCTGTTTGTACAAGCCCATCCTAAGTATTATGTAGGTTTTTGTTTTTTTGCCTGTCAGTGCCAAATTCAGATTTGTCTAATGTGTCAAAAGCATTTTCTCCTTTTCATGCAGCTATCATGTAATGTGACCAGAATGTTCATAAATACAAACAAGCAGTGCTTGAGTGGCCTTGCCATCACTCCATTTCCCCAGGAAATGCTGGAGAGGGGAAAAAAAAGACTGTAATATGGAAAGGGCTGAAGTACTGCATGCTATTTTTCCTCGGTTTTTATACGCAAGACTGACATTAGGAATCCCATGTATCAAAGACCGGGGGAAAGGCTAGAATGAGGTGTACTCTTGGAAAAGGATTAAGTCAGGAGCAAACTGAACATACTTGTCTATGGGGTCTGATGGGATGCAGCCACAAACACTGACTGAGCTGGCATGTGCCATTGCAAGCRAACTCTCAGTAATCTTTGCTTGATCATGGTAACTGGGATATCAGTTAAGGAAGGAAAGCAAATGTTACAAAGATGCCTAAGATGGAAGGAAAGCAAATGTTATTCCTATCTTCAAGAAGAGCTAGGAGAAACCAGGGAGCAACCAGCTGGTCACCCTCACTTTTATCCCTGGGAAGGTGATGGAGCGCCTAATTGTGGAAATCTTATCAAGGCMCATTAAGGACTAGAAAACTTTCAGAAGTCGTTTGCATGGCTTCACCAAGGGGGAAGTCATTCTTGAGCAACTTGATATATTTCTGTGATGAAATGACTGACTCRGTAGATGAGGGCAAGAGCAGTGGATAATGTCTGCCTGGACTTTGATACTGTCTGCCATTAGATCCTCATAGACAGACTGTTGATGTAGGGGCTGGATAAACAGACAGGGAGGTGGACAGGAAAATGGCTGAATGGCCAAGGCCAGAGAGGGTGATCAGTGGAGCAAARTCCTGCACTGGGGGAGGAACAGCCTTAGTGCCAGTATATGCTGGGGCCATCCAGATGGACAGTAGCTTAGCAGAATGGGACTTGGGCATCCTRGTGGATGCCACGTTGACCATGAGCCAGCAACGTGCCCTTGTGACAAGGAGGCTAACTTGTGGCTGAGAGCTTATCTTGGTCTACTTGAGAAAAAAGTATAGCCAATAGGTTGAGGAAGTGTCCCCCATCTGGACACAATTCTGGATAACTGGATCTAAGTGGCCCTGCTTGAGCAGGGGGTTGGACCAGATGACCTGACAAAGTCCCTTCCAAGCTCAGCATTTCTGTGTGAGTGCAGCAGTGGGTGCTTAAGATCATTGAAGAAGCTGTATCCAACAGGCACTTGAATAGATGCCAGTCTTGACAAGGAGCTTTTGAATCAGTGCCCTTCAGCATCCAGGTGGCCAGACCAGGTAACAAGAAACACCAGCTAACCTGAYATTTTTCTGTTTTCTTTTCCCTTGGGGACCCCAGCTTGAAGCCCTTTTCAGAGTACAGGTTCCTACCGCCTTTCCTTCAGATAGCTGAAAGGGGATATCTCCTTTTTTCCCTAAATACAGCAGAGGGAAGGGAAGATGCTACCCCTCTTTTGATATAGTAATTTAATGGTTGGATCATTATTTTGCAGTGCAGTTCCTTCAGTCATAGAGGATTGAACTAATTGCTTCCATCTCTTTGGAGGGACCCTACCATAATGCTGTAGGGGATTATGTGTTAGGGTGTGGGTGAAGGGGGCAGTCTGTGCACCCATTAAAGACCTGCCTGGGTGCAGAAAGTGCAGCAAGATTCCAAGGGCATGAGTGGGGGGAAGCCCAGAGCCCAGGGCAGGAAGCAGCCATGCTTGGAATGGCTGTGGGCAGATCTGGTTCCTCCTGGGAGGGCGGTTGTGCCTGTCGGCTGTTTAGCTGTGATTTGTGTGCAGAAACAGACCGCTTCCCGCAGCTGACTGGCCTGCCTGCTGGGCTACTCACCTGCTCCAGCTATTTTCAGCACATGAATCTTTTAATGAAAATGGCATTTACATAGAAAAGGAAGCAATGTGAAACATGAAACACAATAGAAAGTAAAGCAAAAGAGAAGAAAAATATGTGCCAGCAATCCAGAAGTCTAGAGAATAAACATTTAAAATCTCAGTAGTGCCTTTTTCATCCTGTCCAAAATTTTTGAATTTGTGATGTTGATTTGAACTCAGAGTGATGGAAGACCAGAAAAAACAGAAATTGAAATCTTTTCTTGAGGCTGCTGTTTRGAAATTGATGTACTTAGATGAAAAATGGCCTTAGATTTTACCCAAGCTGGAAATATCCTTAAACAGAAGTACAGAGCCATGGTCCCTGTCATCTGGTTTCATGTCTTTTAGAGAATTCCATAATAGATACTTTAAGAAAATGCRGGAGAAATTACTCCATTTTCTTTATAGATGAGTACTAAGGCATTGTCTGAATCAAAAAGTTCCTGTCACTTAGAGAAAATTGATGCTATTTTAGTTGATTGATCTTTTTTTATGAGTTCAAATGAGCAAAAATTGCCTTATATGAAAATGTGTTCTGCAAATATACTTATTTTTTCAAGCTTCAATAAGGGTGTCAATTTTGATGATGCCTCCAAACTAGGATGCAATTGTTTACCTAGAAATTTATTTTTCATATTATTAGATCAGTAATTTTACCATTAATTTTCTCTGTCAATAATACATGTGGGGTTTTTTTATACCTTAATAATACATCTGGTCTTATTTAGTATGTTCTTAAATTATTAAGCTATAGAGTGTTAATTTTCATGCAGTGTGGTGTTACAAGCTAAGTTTTTTCTTTATTGTACCTCCCTAATGCCATGCAGTTATATCAGAAGTGACAGCTATCATTYTTCTTCAGTATTGTATTAGAATTTTATTTTCAGTTATGTCCTGTATGCTTCTGGAATGCAAGAGCTGTTTGACAGCCCAGGCTGCTCCAGAACAGTCGAGGAAATGGCATTGTATAATTCTTACATAAGGGAAAGAGTGCCACCTACTGAATTACTAACTGCTTGTGTGAAGGTTGTTTCTTGATTTTGTGTGAAGGAATTGCTTATGCTTTACTCTGAGATCATTTTCAACTGAATATGGTTGTTTTTATATTTGGAGAATCATTCATGGTATAACAATTGATTTGAAGTTTCAGGGTTGCAGAGGCCTATGTCATTGTATCAGCATTTCCTCTGGACATTCAGAAATATTTTCATATTTTTCTAGATGTTGACTCGCCTGAATCTTCTCATATTGGTGTATTTCCTCTGTATTGCATGCAAAATACAATCTCAGCTTCACTTCCTTGGAAGAYAAACAAAACAACCCCTCCAAAAATGGGAACTGTACCATCCGGAGTTAATACCTGTAGAACTAGAACTTTTTAAACTGGGTTAAAATTCACATCTTTACCATTAAGCAGTAACCCGGGAAAAAAACATAAAGGGCATATTGGTCTTTCAGATTCTTTCTTCTGTTCAGAAGTATGGAACTTGTAATCCACAAGCAGTGTAGAAAAAGCAGTAACTCTTTCCTTTACACCAACAGTTGCCCCAGAAGATCCTAGCAGAAAGGTAGATGGTGACACCATTATTTTCTCACATGTGCAAGAAAGGTCCAGTGCTGTCTACCAGTGCAATGCTTCCAACGAATATGGATACTTGCTAGCAAATGCATTTGTGAACGTTCTGGGTAAGAAACAGACTTTATGTTTTTCTGTTTTCTTGAGTGTTCAGTTGTCTCCTGCTAACACACAGAGTCTCTGCTCAAGCCTTGCTTGAGGTCTTCATTGGGAATTGATGTATTTCCTGGCCCTTGTAAAAAGCAAGGGTATACATACCTTGGTTTTTTTTTTAGAATATGCCTGAATTTCGGTGAATTTCACTGTTACTAACTGACAAGAATAGATGTGAAAGCTGGGAAAACTTGGAAGAAATTGTATATGTTTTTGTCTG
>NW_026623292.1:672250-720075 GCF_030028575.1 Malurus melanocephalus
TTTGTTTTGTTTTTTGTTTATGTAAGTCAATCAAACAGAAACCAGACAAAGAAGGCAGGAATTAGCATTGCATAAGTTAGGTCATTTCAATAAGTTTCATTGAGCCTAGATGTTTTGGATTAGGGGAATAGTTGCTGTTACAAGGTGATATGCATTTGTCCCAAAGGCCTCGCTAGCTGTGTTTTTGCTCACAAAATGTGGCCCCCCTGGTTCTTCTCGCTAAATTTAACAAAGCTAGTAGCAAAATCCTAGGCAGAATGGCCTCTAGCAACTCTCCTGCAGGAACTGGCAGATGTGTTGATTGACATTGTCTTTTAAAAGAAAGAAAATGTAGGTGTTGCACCAAAAATACATTTTAGCTTCTTTCTGCCTGCAGGTTTGTTTGGAATTACATAGTTCAGTCTGTTCCTGAGAGATTATCTTCTTGAAGTGTATACTGATTTAAATTTTCCAATTGAAATCATTGCCTTTGGTGCCCATCACTATTGCTTGCAACAGGCAAGAAACAGTTGTTTTTCACAAGATAATTTCCCTGCATGAACACTTCCTCAGGCTAGTGCCAGTAGAATRTATTTGAACCTAGACTGAGACCTGAAAGTATCTCCAAGAGGAATGTTTACATGTAATTCTTTAGGCTATTATTGATGTCTTTGTATTTGGTATTTGTATCTTTGTATCTACATGCAGATATCTTTGTCTTTTCAGCTGAGCCACCAAGAATTCTAACTCCTGCCAATAAACTGTATCAAGTCATCGCAGACAGTCCTGCATTGCTGGACTGTGCTTATTTTGGGTCGCCTAAGCCTGAAATTGAATGGTGAGCTCTAGTTGTGCTTAAGTTACAGAAGTTGAGTCAGTTATAACTATGGAAACAAACACCTAAAGCTTTAAAACTGTTTTAACTCTATTTACAATTTTAAAATAGTGTATTTTAAAATATATTCTGATTACAATTCGCTCATTGTATCAGCATATACAATTGTATATGTTAATTGTACATACTACATATGCTTAATGCAATAGCAGTAAGGTTAGGCCTACAGAGTCAAGTTTAAATTTCTTTGTCTCCTTYTGTCTTTATTTTCTAATGTGGCAGCCCTGAGTTTGTATTTTATTGTTAATAAAATCATACAGAATTTAGCTATGATGCTGGATAATAAAATTACTTTTTATATAAAGGTTTAGGGGAGTGAAAGGTAGCATCTTGCGTGGAAATGAATACGTTTTCCATGATAATGGAACCTTGGAAATTCCGGTGGCTCAGAAGGATAGTGCTGGTACATACACGTGTGTGGCAAGGAATGAATTAGGAAAGGTACAAAATGAGGTGCAGTTGGAAATTAAAGGTGAGAAATTAATCACTTTTTCATCATTGATTGGTACAGAATTTCAGACTTTCTAAATATCTAATTTTGATTTTAAATTTCAGATCCAACAATGATCATCAAACAGCCAGAATACAAAGTGATCCAGAGATATGGCCAGGTTTCTTTTGAATGTATAATAAAACATGACTCCACCTTATTACCAACGGTTATATGGTTGAAAGACAATGATGAGCTGCCAGATGATGAAAGGTAGGGACTAAATAGTTTTCCTTTATTTTTAGTTTTTTAGGTCCTTTTGTTTGCTCCTTTTCCTSGTCTTTGAAAGGAATGTTTTGACCTATTGACATTTTCCAAAGAAGACTGGTAAACTTCATGGTTATCCCATATTTGGTCACTAAAGGACCTACCTAGTATGATGAAAATATTAAGATAGAATTAAAAATATAATGTAAACATTTATACAAATTGTCCACACTGACCTTGTATGTTAAGTGTAAGGTAAAGATAATTGACTTAAGAAACCAAACAAATAAGAGAAGTCTATTTAGCTGTAGATCGCATATACTTAAAAGTTGTTTGAATATATTTGGAAAGAAAAACACGTTAGGGTAAACAGTTACAGTGGGAAGATGCTCAAAAGCAATGTAGAAAAAAGAAAATTTACATAGTCCCATAGCTTAACTTGGATAAATATAGCTGTTTAGTTATGTGCTGAAATACACAAGTATATGGGATTTGATAATGTTTTATTATCAAATAAAATATTTTATATTTTATCAAGCTTCTTATAASAGTGCCAGTTATTGAAAAATCAGTGGCTGAATCTATTGTATTTACAGGTTTCTAGTTGGTAAAGACAACTTGACCATTATGAATGTTACTGATAAAGATGATGGAACATACACTTGCATAGTTAATACTACTCTGGACAGTGTTTCAGCAAGTGCTGTGCTTACTGTTGTTGGTAAGAATACTCTCAAACTTTTACTGTTAAGTATGAAAACAGCATTAGATTTAAAGTGAAAAGTACAAACATAGTTTTGGTTTTAGGACAGGACAAAGAAAATGCCACCTCTGTGTAAATGTGTTTCAGTTTTTAAAAATGTAGTCTTGCCCTACAGTTTGCATTTGAATCAGCTATTTACAAAAGGGCTGAGTTGGTACGGATTCAATTTTGTGCTGTATAGTTTGTGCTTTTGACCACATCTGAGCTACTACAGTAAATTAAATTTTGCAGAGTATTTGAATATAAACATGCTAAAAGCATAGAATGGCTAGGGTAGGAAGGGACCTTAATGATCATCCCYCTGCCTTGGGCAGGGACACCTTTCACACAGCCTTTCTGGACAGCCTGTTCCAGTGCCTCACCATGCTCACAGTGAMAAATGTCTCACTGATATGTAGCATAAACCCACTCGACTTCAGCTATGGCCGTTCCCCCTTGTCCCATCACTSCACGCCCAGTGARGAGTYCCTCTCCCAGCTCTCTTGTAGCCCATTTACAAGCACTGGGAGGCTGCTCTAAGGTCTCCCCAGAGCATTCTCTTCTCCAGGCTGAATAACCCCAGCTCCCTCAGCCTGTTTTCATAGGAGMGGTGTTCCAGCCCTGTGATCAACATAGTGGCCGTCCTCTGGACTCATGCCAACAGGTCCATGTCTGCGTTGTATTGGGAGGATGTTATCTCAGAAAACTCTTTAACAACTAAATTATTCTTCAGAGGGACTGAGCATACTTGGTTGCATGACTTTTCAAGGATTATGTTTTTAATTTACTTCTCTGCTACGTATTTATGATTGCAGATTTTTGTCAAATATATTACTTTGCCCCTTCTCCGAAGTTTTTAAGTAGCTGTCCTGAATGATTCTTACCTGATTTGAAGCTGAGACTCAAAGTCCAGAATGTTTGTCTTTTAAAATTCTGTTGTGATCTTATGCCTATCTAGGAATGATGTAAGCCAAACAACTAGTACTTATTTAAAAGTTTTTATGTGATTACTTACTTTTTTTCTTGAGCTATCCTTGTTTAAAAAATGAATAAAATATTCAATAATACTTTTTAGCTTTTCAGTGAAAAAATACATTATATTTTTTTAAATTTACAATTTAATATAAATAAGTTAAGTTTTCTTTGTCTCTAATAACTATAGTCTTTAACTACCTACAGTATTCTGTTTCTTTGGCTACTAACTGATTAAATCCTTTATATTAATGTTCTTTTCAGCTGCTCCCCCAACACCAGCTATCATTTACGGTAAACTAATATGAAGTTCTCTTTCTACATCATCAGGCAGATATATTTCTCATTTGCCTATTGCCATTTTTTTGCCCATTTTTTTTCCCTTTTCCTCAGTGTGTGTCTGTCTGTGTCTGTTTGTGTGGTTTCATCCCATTTTACCAACTCCTTCATTACTGGAGTACTGGACTTTGGAATGATATAGTGTAGGCTGCTTTATATTTAGGGAATAAGTGATTTTCAGAGATAATTTAATTAAGGTTGGTTATCGTATGACAACATTTTTCTTAGAGTACACTTTGTAATAAAAATTGATTATATAATAAGTGAAATATCTAAAAGTTAAATCCAGCTGTTTGTTGAAAGGTAATTGACTATTAAAGACATTGCACCGATGTTTTGCACCAACAGGTTGCATGTTAACATTGGTTTKGCAGCTTTGTAAGCCTGGTGTATTTTATTTAATAGCTTATCTTCATTTTGCTCCACTCATAAGATGAATATGACCATTTTGACCAATTTGACTTAAAATTGATGAAATCAGCAAGATTTTAAAAATTAAAGTGGTAAATTAAAAAAAATCAGTCAGTCTCAAATAGTCTCAAATTTATAATCTCAAATTTAGTCTGAAATTTATAGTCTTAAATTTGATAGTATAGAGCCTTTAATTTGGTAGCATGTTTTCTRAATTTGGGGGTTCAAGTGCAACGTAATAAGCTAAAACACTTTTAAGTATAAGTTTAAGCACTTTTATGTAAATCTTATCAGTGAAAAAGATACAGTGAAAATGCTTATGAATTCTTACTCACTAGTCTTGATTTTTGTGTAACAAATCATTTAATGAATTCCCTTTGGGAATTTGGAATGGACAGTTACATCTTCATGCATTATAACAATGTATAATAACAGCTCGCATGATATTTCTGAATCATTTTAAAAGAAAGAAAATAACTTAGTAACCTGCAGTTTGTATCTGTTTGAAGAATACTTGTTTTGAATTCACATAAAATATTTGTAGTGGTTCTAGAAAAGCTTCTTTGATATGAATGTTTTTTTATTTTCCATGTTATATTAGATGTGTCTGTTACAATAGATAACCACCCATAATCATTCAAAGATAAGCAAAATATGCATTTCAAAATTCCTTGCATCTCATCACATTTTTATGTCACAGTGCACTCAGACKTAAGTTATTTATTAAAAATGAACACTGATTCTGGTTAATGTATAGAAGTTTCCAGGTTACATCAGTTGTCCATTTTTGTCTGTTCTGTGGCAATTGCATGCTAATGGTCATTAAGTCATGCTCACATAAGTGAATAGATCTGCCTTGCTGTATTTGTGGAATTCTTTTGATCAGAATGTGAGGATTTTTTTCAAATATGAAACTACATRTTCTGGTGTGGTTATTTACTTTGTGTTCATTTGATTTACAGCTCGGCCAAATCCACCCTTTGACTTGGAATTGACAGGCCAGCTAGAAAGAAGCATTGTGCTTTCCTGGTTACCAGGAGATGAAAACAACAGTCCCATTACAAGTATGTTTGCTTGTGTCTTCTTCACTACGCTGACAGCATTGTTTTAACTGTTCTCAAATTCCCAAGATTTATGGAATAAATTTTGTGTACAGCATGGAAAATGGTAAATTAATTATCTGCATTTGTCATTTTTTTACATTACATACCCTTAATGTCCTCTGCTGTAGAGCCAAGCAGGAAGACTTATTTACTGCCCAAAAGAGCTGGCCTTTTTTATTCAAAAATTAGTGCTAGATAATATAGAAGTTATATATACTGATAAGAGTATGTAGAGACCAGACTTGTTCGTTCATTTGTTTTATGCTTCTGAAGGAGAGAGCTACTAACATCTTGCAAGAACTTTTGTAATTGTATAAATTTGAARTAGCGTCAATACCACTATCGTCAGTGATTATCCATCCTTACTGGTACAGAAAGTAATTCTGCATGAAATTCTGGTTTTTTGTTTTGTTTTTTTTTCTAGTTCAGACATTTAAAAGAATAAACCATGTCCATAAAGTGAAAAAATTAAATAGATATAAGCTTTTGAGGTAGTAAATTGATCTTAAATGCTGTTATTCCTCCAAGGAGAACGTAATGAAAGACACTTGCAGAGAGTGTAGAGGGTGAATTTAGGAGCTGGGAACAAAGATATTAATGTTTTCCAAAAAATTATGGATCTGAAAGATTTGTTGGCATTACTTTTCCCCTATGAGCAATTTAATTACTTAATTGTTTATGCAGTGTGTTCTTAGATAATAACTGCCACAAGTTACCAAGACCAGTGGATGGACATGTTGTGTTTGGAATGAATTAGTTAGGATGACTTACTGGGTGTTGCTCTCTGATGCTGGTCAGTGCCAACACCGAAAACAAACCATCAGGACCAGGTATCTGGAAAAGAAGATTCGTGAAGAACAGAATTTCACAAGTTTCAGAGCACATCAAAGATTTTGACTGCATTTTAATGAAACACAAAGTGATTTTTCTGAAATGTTGCACTCTCAGACTTCTCTAATGTATATCAACTAGTAACATACTTAAAAATATAATCATAGAAAATTAATGTAAATAGTTGGATAGTATTATGATGTATTAATATACATATACTTTAATTAATATTTTCAATTTTTTTCCCACTGGAAGACACAAGTCCTTCTGTAGGGATGAGATCACACTATTTCAATACAGTTAATACTAGGCACTGTTGTCTTACGTAGATTTTTCTAGAACAAGAGATTGCATGCACTCTGATGCAGGAAACTGAACTCTTCTAACTAAATAATGCTGAGTTTAATTATAATGCAACTTATATTGCTGCATGGTCCTCCTAGAGCTGGCAAAATAAGGCATTTGCTTCCTAAGTAAGCCTATTTCTCTTGCTGTTGCTATCATTTCAAAGTGCAGATGAAGACTCAAGGATTCCACTTCATCAGGAGTGATCTGTTTGCACAATGGGATTGATAKGCTAGAATCTCTCTGAAAGCTCAGATAGGTTCTTTTCTTCCTTGAAGTTGCCTATAAATTACTCTGCTAGAGTTGCAGGCAGAAGGCTAGTGACCAGGGGAGCAAAAAACAACAGTGAAAACCTTTTTGGCATGTAGTATTTTCACCTTTTCAGCAAAGCTTTGGTCCAGAAGACATCCCACGCCCAGACCGGTATCGCTGAGCACACAACAGCAGCAGTAACTCAGACACTAATCTGGGCTCAATTCTTTCTCTTGCTACTTAAGTCAGAATGAAATCTGGCAGCCTTAAGTCCAGAAGGATGTGATTAGAACTACTTACCTATTTTATGTCTTGCTCCTTAAACTGTTGTGCATTTTTTTTCTGTGTGGTGCTGTAAGTATTCTTCTAAAAGAAATTTCAAGATGCCACTCAGAATTTCTTTAGTAGTGCAAACAGGATCTCTCTTGAGTCATATTCTGTCTCCTTGTCCCCACCTATAAMTGAGATAGAGCAAAATTCTTGTTACACAACACACAAATACTTGATGCTCAGGGCTCTATGGAATGTACTCTGTACATTCTTTCTCCAATTATTTACTGCATCCTAAAAATTCCTCTTAAGTCTTTCACAATTCATATCTCATATCTTACAGCAAGGTTTTTTGGCTGCTTCACATACGGAAAAAAAAGTCCTTTGGTCTTTGACAATGAATGTGATTTTCTTTTTGGAATTCTTCCAACCTGTTTATCCCTGAGGTTATATACTTTGTAGGGTCTTATCAGTAATCATCATAACATTCACACAGAGAACTCTCAAGAAATTTAGTTTCTGAACATACATTCCCTGACTTAATTTGAAGATAATGAAAAGTGCTTTCAAAAACCTTCCTCAAGTATAGGTTCTTGACTTTAAAGTTTTCCATTGTGCCAATTTCATTGGGGAAAATGGAATAGTCAGGGAGTTTTAAATTCATACAGGTATTGTATGCTGTCTGCTTGATACAACTAAGAACAATATATTAGGCAGTGAAATTTGAGTCAAAATTCCACTTCCTTGCTGTGATAGTTTGGGGTTTCCCATTAAATTGAAATCCAGTACCTGAGAGAGAGCTCCTGTAATAATGTATTACCTGAGAGATGGCTGCATTAGTGACAGTAGCAAATGTAAGTAAAAAGTAAGGGTTTATCTATTATATTTCTACTTATATTTCTACTTTGGATATCTGCATTCTAGATTTGTATTATGGTTTATGTATTTACATGTCAAGTTCCATGATTTTTAAAAGCACTGGTTGGTGGCAATCCCTTCTGTCTAGCTCATTCAGAAATGCCTACACTGGTGTGTGAAGCTGTTGTAAGTTTTGACATGAAGTTGGATCCAATTTCTGTTT
The DNA here is from genome assembly GCF_030028575.1 of Malurus melanocephalus. Classification (NCBI taxonomy): domain Eukaryota; kingdom Metazoa; phylum Chordata; class Aves; order Passeriformes; family Maluridae; genus Malurus; species Malurus melanocephalus. The sequence goes on from NW_026623292.1 coordinate 680,168, forward strand.
GCAGACTTTATAATTGAATATGAAGATGCACTCCACGAGCCAGGAGTGTGGCATTACCAGACGGAAGTTCCTGGAACTCAGACAACAGTGCAGTTGAAGTTGTCTCCATATGTCAACTACTCGTTCCGTGTGATAGCTGTCAATAAGATTGGCAGAAGTCAGCCAAGTGAACCATCTGAGCAGTACCTGACAAAATCTGCAAGTAAATAATTAGTCCCACTTAGCAGTGATTGATTTTTGCTATGAATAGCATCGAATTTGCTTGGAATCACACAGCAGCCATTCTTGTTCATATGTAAATATTTTATTTTCAGGCCCTGATGAAAATCCTGCTAATGTACAAGGGATAGGCTCAGAACCTGATAATTTGGTAATAACATGGGAGGTAAGTTGGGTCTTTTTTCARGATTTCATTTGTTTTCAGGTCTGTGAGTAACATTTTTTTTGAGAAACATTGATAATACCCAATGCATTGCTTGCTTAAAATATTCTTAAAAAAGACCTAAATTCAGACATTTGCTCGTCTTCATTTTCATGAAAAAAGCTGAATGGTGGTTTTGTTTTTTTGTTTTTTTTTTTAAATGTGAAAATAATTAAGGGGGGGCATATTTTCCTGAGTGATTTTTCAAGCCAATAATTAAGCAATACTGTTGATTATGTTCTGCTGTCAGTTTAGGAAAACTTCAGTATGTAAATTAAGTTTTATTTCAAGTAGAGTCTAATTTTTAGAGTGAATTCTAATGTGAATTCTACTTCTACTGTCATCTTTTGTGATAAACTAATCATTGCACATTTTTCCACTAAAAAACTTCAATTGATGTTTTCTCTAACATGTTCTTACCATCATGACAGAAGTTCAAGGAGAGTTACGCAAAACCAATTTCCCCTCCCAGGCAAGAAATATTGCTTAGGCTTCTGTGTTGAAAAATACAGTGGTAAATTTTCAGTAACATTCTATAAAAGAATCAATGTATTTCTTTGTAAGTTCACATTTTCAGAGGCTTAATAATATTTAAAAGTATTTCTTTTCATTTCAGTCTTTAAAAGGTTTTCAGTCTAATGGACCAGGGCTTCAGTACAAAGTCAGCTGGCGCCAGAAAGATGTTGATGATGAATGGACATCTGTTATAGTTGCAAATGTATCTAAATATATTGTGTCTGGTACACCAACTTTTGTTCCATATGAAATAAAAGTGCAAGCTTTAAATGACTTGGGGTACGCACCAGAGCCATCAGAGGTGATTGGACATTCAGGGGAAGACTGTAAGTTTTGTAGTTTGACTCAATTATACTAATTAATATGAACTAAATGTGTAACCTAAACGGATATTTAAAATACTGAAATATTGACAAGGGGGATAGTAGTTATGTTTTTAATTGAAAGGAAGCAATTTGGAGATAATAAGGCTTCATAATACTCTGTAGTATTAATCCTGAAAATACAAGAACATTTTAACCAATTCCATTGAGTACAATGCAAAGACTCATTCTAAAAAAAACTATGTTTGTGTGGTTTTATAATTCTAACTAGGTGCTTGTTTAATCTTTTCCACACAGTGCCCATGGTTGCTCCAGGTAACGTGCAGGTTCATGTTATTAACAGCACATTAGCAAAGGTGCATTGGGACCCAGTTCCACTGAAAACTGTCCGAGGACACCTTCAGGGGTACAAAGTAAGTATGGTCAAAAGCATTCTCTTCCTTGTTTATTAAAGTAGATCACTATTCTTATATGAGATTGTATCCAGATTGAAGTAACTAAAATGTAAGAGGACTCTTGGTTTTCAGTGAGCTCCCAAGTTCTGCTGCCGAGGGCAAGAGCATTGATGCAATTCATACAGAGTTCAACAATGTTCCAGCCTTGTAGCCRTAGCTTCCTGTGATATTGTCCTTGAAGACATAAGGCATGAGTTTGCAATTAAGTTTGCACAGATTAAATGATAAAAAAASGGTAACATTTTACAGATCTTGTTCCAAAGTAATCAAAATATGTGAAGAACTGGTTTTTGTAGGAGTCTCTTCTAGGTCTAATGCTAARGTTACTCATCTTCTGCCTCAATATGATTAATCACATCATTCAGAATAACTGGCCACTTGCTAGCATAAAAGGGGTTCTGTGTCTTTTTGGAGGCAGGGAAAAAGCTCAGTGTAAAAGCTCAACTTAAGGACAGATGAAATGGCAGAAGATTTGAAGTGCCCATATGTTTGAAGGAAGCATTTTGTAAGGCAGTGTGCTGCCTTTGGTCGTAACTGAAAAGGCTGTGTTGGAGAAAGAAGACTGCAATTAATAGAGAAGGAGAGACAGAAGCATTTCAAGAGTAGAAACTGGTGTCCTTGGGGGATAGGGAAAAGTTGATTCAGTAAAGATATACTGACATCGTATGTAACAATAGAAGAAAATAAAAAATAATCCTTTCTTTGCTCCTCTGCAAGTATTCCTATAAGTATGTTCTGTGAAAACACACTGCTTAGACCAGATTAGGTTGCTTTGTAAGACAGATTAATTTGAACTACTTCTGTTCAAATGAAAGGAGGTAAAAGTATTTGAAAAATTAAAACAGTAAAGAGTATTTGAAGGAGAATGAATGTACACCATACATATAGAATTGAGCATTCAAAAACATTGAGCTTCAGTGCTCTACAGCTGTTTACCATATGAATGTGAGYTCCTGCTATGTGGATATCTAGGCAAGGCCTGATAAATCCTAAGACCTGCTGGATAGCTATAATTATATTATATTATAGCCATGATTATAGTATTATTATAATGCTTCCAATACAAACTGAAAACTGTGAATGCATGCGGAGCATGTTTAAGTGTCTTCATCACTGCCATAACCTACAAAGCACATGACTAGCTCTTTGTAAGCACAGCAGCAAAATCTTACTAGCACACTCAGCCTTTGCTAATTAATAAAATTATTTCRGTCAGTAGCCCAATATACAGTGTTGCCATCTGTTGGGGACAGATTTCTTAGTAAAGATTGGGGTACTTCTAGGAAGAGTCATGTCTTGAAGGCAAATGTCTGAACAAAGCAAGAAGACATGTAACTAGGCAGCAGTCTACAGCACATTATTCATATTTTGCTTTTGTATTAATCTAGCTATTACACTATATACTATGGTACTATAAAGCTTTTCAAACCTAAGAAACAATAAAAAAATGTGATGCACTCTTGTTTATTATAGCATTTTAGTTTCAGTACCAATAGTACCAACACTTCAAGGTTTCGTTAGCTTATAAATGGCTTTCTACACTAGTTGGTAGGATGAGAGCTGTAGTATGACAGCTGATGATACTGAAAAACATTAACTCAAATGGTGTAAAACATAYGGGCATTTAAAAGTGATTAGAGTGAAATAGTATGTTGAAAGGTGGTGTTAGTGTAACATTGCTTTATAGCTATCTAGCTAAGCTTTGCAACTCTTAGCAGCTCCTTTTTTTTTTTTAAATTCCTTTGTGAAATCCCAGATTCTTTGATTGAAGAGATGTTTTGCAGTTGGCCTTAATAGAACCAGATTTTTATTCATTTACATTTCTTAATAATCTTTAGCTTGTRATCACAAGTGCATGAAAATGATGCTGTGAAAAAGAAACAATTATGCATTTGAAGGTGGCAATCCTAGGAATAACACAAGTCTTTGGAGGGGCAACTATTAATATCGTTGGAGTTATCATGGGAGAGAGACTGTGTAGTGAAGAGAGTGCAGTCAGCATACCTCTGAGGCTCACACGTAGTTTCTCAGAAACTCAGTCAGCTCAATGAACATCAGAATCAGCTTTCTGCCTGATCAAATTGKCACATAATTGGAGGAACAGTCATCCTATGCCTGGGTGGAGATCATTCCAAACCTCTAACCTTAGTAATTTCAGGACTTGTCTGTTTTTCCAGCCCTGTCAAATCTTTGGGTTTCTTCCCCATTTAAAGGTATGTACTTGTCTCTCAAGTCAAGGAATAGCATGGCCAGGGATGTGACCTAATAAGGAGGCRAAGTCCAAATGTGCTTTGGAAGGCCTGTAGACATCTTGCTGAAAGAATGGATAACATCTGCCTCTGAGATAGACTGGATAACAGGAGAATGATCACATACCAATGCAGTTCCAAACCAGAATTTGCACTGAACTGGCTTTGAGCATTAGCAGAACTGGCAGGTGGCTGTCTGCACCCAGTTGTGTTTCTGGACAAAGTCTGTTTCTAGAGCAGGAAAGCGTTACACTGTGTCTCACCTGAGCTTATGAAAATCGCTGTTAGTCCTACCTATTCATGTACACTCATGGAAAAGCTTAGAGTTTATAAAATCAGAACAGCTAAGCACTCACTGTAGATTTTTTTTTTTGTGTGTGTTTAGGTTTACTACTGGAAAGTGCAGAGTCTATTCAGAAGGAGTAGACGACACRTAGAAAAAAAGATCTTGACTTTCAGGGGAAACAAGACTTTTGGAATGTTACCAGGGCTGGAGCCCTTTAGTTCTTACAAGCTGAATGTTAGAGTTGTTAATGGTAAAGGAGAAGGACCAGCAAGCCCAGACAAAGCATTTAAGACCCCTGAAGGAGGTATGAAATGAAAAACCTATATATTAAATGTGGTTTGCTTAGACTTCATAAAATAATAATCTGTCAATACAGGTACATTCTTTTGAATTAATAATTCATGACCTGTTTTAAGTTAATCTACTTTCTGTTTACTCTGTGTTGTTTTTAAAAGTTCCTAGCTCACCCTCCTTTCTGAAGATTACTAATCCAACATTGGACTCTCTGACTCTGGAGTGGGGCTCACCTACCCATCCAAATGGTGTTTTGACATCATATACACTGAAGTTTCAGCCAAGTAAGATAAATATGAATATATTTTGGGGGTTGGGTTTTTKATCTTTAAGGCCCTTTCCAACCCAAACCATTCTATGATTCTGTGATATAACTCAGGCAATATATCTACCAAATAGTAATCCATTTATGAAGAAAAAATTATGTTTCATTTGTAATGTACAAAGTACATGATTGCATTGTAGATGTCGAGTTTGAAAAAGACTAATGTATTTTGATAATATAGATAACTTATCTGGAAAATTTCYCTTGTTCATGTAGAAGGTTAACATTTTTTCCATTACTTTTATTTCTTGAAACTGTACTTCACAGAAAAATGGAGGTGAAGTCCTACAWATAAGTGGCATCTAAATTAAACACAAATGCTACTCACAAATTCTATATTCTAACTGCAGAGAAAATATTATTAGAAATAAATCAAAATATATCCAATTATATTGTTGGCTGCTTTTCTGATTTTCATGGTATTATAATCCTAAAAATAAAAATTCATAAATGTTCCATTTACTCATATCAGAGCTTTAAATCACTTGTTTAGGATCCGGCTGCTTACTTAGCCCAGACATTTGTAAKCAGTGACACTGGAAATGTAAAAGTTTCACATGCATGGAACAAATAAAGGAAGGCATTTTCTTGCACTTACCAAATTCTGCTATTCTTTGGCATTAGACACAGGTAGTTTCAGTATTTTCTTTTCCTAAGCATACTGAACTTAGAGTTTCAGAAGTTTTCAGTGATCAGTGCTTGAAATCTGTGTAAGTTCAGATGATTTGATGTGAACTCATTTGCCTTGGATTATTACAAGATATTTATTACAATGGAACTTGACCTTAAAAAACTTGCTGGTGTTTCCTATCTCCCAGTTGGATTTTGCACAAAGGTGATTTTCTTTTGAAAGTGTAGATGCAGCAGACAAGCAAAACAAATGCATACAAACGAAAAAAAAAGCCTTTTTTAACACAATGACAATGTACTAAATTTTCCTATTTTTTTTGTTTTTCTTTTTTTTGTAACAACAGTCAACAACACACACGAATTGGGTCCCTTGGTAGAGATAAGAATTCCTGCCAACGAGAGCAGCTTGATACTAAAAAATTTAAATTACAGCACACGGTACAAGTTTTACTTTAATGCACAAACTTCAGTTGGATCAGGAAGTCAGATAACTGAGGAAGCAGTAACAATTATGGATGAAGGTAAGATGGGTATGTATAAGGAAAATCCATTGAGTTTAAAAACCACTACAGATTGTGTTAAGCATCTATATCTAAATATTGCTATTGCTTCCTTCCACTAAGGAAAGAGGGCCTAGTGATTTTTTTCTAGCGATTTCTTAACTGTATTATACATTATGAAAACATTTTCAATGATTTTAAAGAAAATACATGCAAARGTTTTCTACTGAAGTGGGAGCCCGAAAAGAGGTGTAAAGCTTGTTCTTTTAATATCAACTCACAAGCTCTAAGACAGTTATTGGCCTTTCTGGGCTTCAAGTTTCACGTAACTTTACATTTTTAATGGTCTTTGTCTGTTCACTTATTCTGCATCATTGACTAGCTTTGCTCACAGAGAAAAATACTGGGATGATGCAGGCTTATTATTAGAGGAAGTTATTTCTTTTTTGAAGTATGCAATAGCTTCTGTGAAATTGAAATTTCTTTCACAGAACTGGCAAAAACTGTAAATCTGTTGAAATAAATTTGTCATCTATGGCCCCAAGTTACTGGTAACTTTGTATAGTATTAAAAAAAGGATATTGTTACATCCTATTGTTACTTTTAATTTTTATGTTTATAGCCATTCTAGAGCTTTGTTAAAGTTGTTTTTAATTAAATATGGATGTTCAATAAAATAAGAATAATTTAAAGCCAACAGGAAATTTGGAACTTTTTTWATCATTTTGATCATCTTAATATTAAGTATTTTGGTACTATCTTTTCAAATATTTTTATGCTCAATAAAATTATGGTTTATTTGAATTGCCATCGATGAGTTGGTATTCAGTGTGATTTCTCTGTGAGAGTATTAAGATTAAATATGAACTGCATCTATTTTAAATCTTGAATCCTACAGAGCATGAGCAATAAAATTTTGTAAATGCATGTACATTAATTTTTGTCTTGTAGTAGTCTGTCAGTGTTTGGCATAARTCTCTTGTTTCTAATTTATTTGAACTAATACATTTTATCTAGTCTGCATGCTTTTTATAATGAAATTATATATGTATGTTTCCTTTGGTGTTGTATCTAATTATATAGTGTTCCTATTCTTGTTTTCCTCCATTAAAGCTGGTATTCTCCGTCCTGCTGTAGGTGCAGGCAAAGGTAAAATGAAACTGCATGATTTCTTAATGTGTGGATTTTGCAGTGTTGCAAATGGGGAAATTGCAGTGGTAAGGAGAGAAAATCTTGGACTACACATTTTTGTACAGTGCTGGAAGAAAACAGTTGTGGGTTATTTGTGTTTGTTKTGTTTTGTTTTTTTTTTTAAGGAATCTAGAATGCTTATTAATACCTTTCATCTGTTTATTTTGCCACATAGTTCCAGGGGAATTCATTAGCTTTGCTTCAGCAAAGTCTAATTATTTCTGAACATTTAACATATGTATGTCACTGTCATAAATATTCAGGATCCAGGTGCACTAGCACTGATTAGCTGGAGTAGAAAAACCAGCACTTTTGCAAAGGAGATTCTTTTACTGCTTCTGCCATGTTCATTTTTTATTTTAAAAAGTATCTGCATTCATGTTCTTGCTGCAGATTAATGCTGCCCATTTGATCACATTTACTTCATTTGCAATCCAACTGTGCATAGGAGACAGATGACTGACAGTACCCTCTGTCTACCTCTTAGTTTGAGTATCAAACTGAGTATCAAATAGGATTGAATATACAGGCAAATGTTTTCCCACTGGTTTAGGTTCACACATTTTGTGAGTGAATACTTGAGGATATTTCAGTGAGTAGAAGCTAGTATCATCCTTATTTGTGAATTCAGTGATATTTAGTTCTTTATGATGCAGTTTTGCACACAGTTTTAATGAATTTTGATACCCTCATTGTCAGAAGCAAAGGCTGTCCTGAGGACTGTTAGATAGCTCAAACTCAGAAATATGTCTATACAGAGGTGTCATTTAATCACAGAGGTGTCATTAACACTAATGAACACCTGTGCTTCAGACTATCAGACCATAAACATCACAAATCAAAATCTGTACATGAACTACCCAACATTTTTTTATAAACTCGGAAGAGACAGCATAAATTGTTTTACATATAATTTCTCTTCCTTTGATTATTACATGTAATTTCTCTTCACTTGATAACAGCCATAAGAAAGAAATCAATTCACTCAGTCTGGTATAAATCAGACAATATAAAAATATATGTTTGCCTGTATTAGGGCATATATAGTATATATTTATATAAATATATAAAAGTGTACTCTAATATCAGATGTATTGTTGATAAGTGTGAATTTGTGGAATTATTTTAATGACAGGTCTTGCTTACAATTTTAGTCTAGTCGTAGCTAAGATGTCAGCACAGATTGGAACAATCAAAAAGGCTTCAGTCCTGGACATGCACAGCAGAAATGTAAATTAAGTTCTCATTATTTATAGCTGACTCTAAAAGCTCATGCAAGGAAAAATGGGTTCTCTGTGTGAAACTGAGGTCTCTAATTATAGCTGTATCACAGTCTGTGGCTATCAAAAAGCATCTTATTTGTAAGATCAGCTGGAGCAGCTCACATTTCAGAGCTGTCATCTCAGACTGAAAACTAAGCAGATGTCTTTGTTTGGTTCCATGTTGTTTATAGTTTCAAAGTTTTCACGTATTCCTGCAGCTTCTAGCTCTTACAATTGCAAAGAAAACTTTGGACCTGCAAACAGGAGGGAATTAAAGCCATGACATCTGTTAGGACATCTGAGTTGCTGCAGGACTGAGATGAATGTTCTCAGTGGTTACTTAAATTACCCTGTTAACTGCTTCGCTACTGCTGAGGGACCACGAGTAAGGAAAAGGAGGATCATAGTATCAAGTGCCAAATTAGCTGGTTCTCCTGAATGGATGGATTTGGAAGATAGAAGTGCTCAGCCCACTCAAAGAGAAGCTGTACCCAGCAGTGAACTTTCCTTCCTCTATTAAATGCAGGAGGGCCTATATGTCTATACAATTCTTATTAGTTTGGACCCAAAGCCAGAAAAAATTTAGATATTCCCAACCTTTTTGTGGTCTATCAAAAACATATCAGGTTTTTAATTCTGAAGAGCAGAACTTACCAGGAAAATGTAATTATCCTCTTTCTTTCAGTTTGAACACACTGGTCCTGGAAGTTAAGCAGACAGTAGGTCCCAGATTCAGCCAGCCTAAACTGCAGAACTGAAATTTCTGCATTTGGTGTTTTCTTCTGCATAACTGCCCCTGAAGACCTGCAGCTTGGCCACTCACAAACATTAGACACAAGATCCTGGAGGAATTCAAATAATTTAAACCTTAGTGAGCTGTGCCACGTGKGACATATATTTCACTTCTCAGAGTAAAACTAAAGTGCAGAGGGATATATTGCTGTGGTAAATCTAAGGGTCTTAATAGACTCAGTACTTCTACTGTCGTGAGCCTACATGAGTAAATCCTGAGAAATGTTATTTACTAGATGAAAAAGCTATCCTGTTAGAGTTGGTACTCCTATTTGACTTGCACTATCGTTTKTCCTTTCTAATACTATGATGTAATGAATTACAATTGATCAAATTATGGTATTACAAAGAAAAAAGAATTTTTTTTCTTAGCAATCTGTATTCTAAATGTATYTGAAAACTTCATATGTTAAACGTATACAAATATAATACATATAATTCGTATGTATTATACCTAATGTTAGATAGTCAATATGCACTGGTATTGCCATTTATAGATTGGCATCTAACCACGGGCATGAGGTAATAGAGGTGGGAGAAAAATGGGGGAATAATACAATTTCATATAAGACAATGATAGTAGCACCTGGAAAGTGACTCAGGTGATCRCAGGAGTAAAATCTTTTCCGTCCTTTTCCATTAGAAGTTTTAAATAACTGCCCTGTAGAGGAAGGAAGAGAATTCCAGTTTGACCAGTGGTAGAAATGAAAGTGGTTGGTTAAAATAAGGAGTCACATAAGTGCATGTTTTTTTGTAAGCTGWAGTGTAGGGAGTCATGGCATGGCATGTCAGCCTCATTTCACAAGCCTTCTCCTTTCACTTTTGAGTTTCTTTTTGATTTTGTAAATGCTTATATTTGAAAGCAAGGTCTTGTAATCTTGTAATCATTTCTTGCATGCACTGGTAACTGGTAACCTTGAAATGCAATTAAAATAAGTTTGTGAGATCACAGTAATGTTTAAYTGTACCTAGTGTCTCCCGTCACTGGTACTCAATCTGGTCTGTCTTGTTCATGTGAAGTTCACATCTCAAGTACTGCTGACAAATAGTAATGCCTTCTGTTACAAGGGAGAAAAAAACCCTTGGGGTTTGAAACTATTCTTTTGGGGTTTTTGGCTGAATTACCAATATGCAACTCTTCACTGTAGGCTAGAAATCAGTCTCAACTGAGTTGATATTTCTGATCTCTTTGTAGAAGATCATCTGAGTTTTCTTTGTTCTGTACAAAATGCTGTTCTTTAAATCATTTTCTCTGCCCACCATCTTCTTTCCCTCCCTCTTGAATTATTTCACATAATGTCTCCATATTGTTTGCTAACGATTTCAAGCTGCTTTTTCAGTCAAGTTAAGTGTAGTATTTTTGTATTGCTCCTTCAGTCATTCTCCCCCTGTGGACTTCTCCATTTTGTATCTGTGTGATCCTTTCAGTACAGCCTGCTATGCAGAACCACTGTTTTGTTCTTTTTTAAGTTCACCGGGAACAATGCTGATGCTTTACATGCTASACTGGAGAAAGTGATTATTATCACTGCCCAGAAATTCCTCAAATACCTTTTGCTTTGTAGGTATCATGTACAATCCATGCCACACTCAATGCTTATCAATGACTTGATTGTTTGCATTTCTTCTTTGAGTTCTGTATTTCTTACACTACAGAAATGCTCTTGCAATTGGCCTTAATAATCCCAGAAGTGACTAATGACCATTTCTCTCTACCAGAAATGGAATTCACTCCTACTGTTACACTAAAGCTTGAATTTCATACTGTGAATGTTAAAAGGGCAAAGAAAAATAAATCCCTTTTCTGTATCTGTCAGGCTCTGCCAGAATCTATTACCTCTTTCCTTCATTTTTTTTCTTGTTCAGCTGTGGGTTTTTTTCTTTAAATTGAGTTTTCTCTTCATTATACATTTTAACTAATTGGCCATGATATATTGTTTTGCATGGGATTTTTTCCACTTGACAYTAGTCTTCAAATTTGTGCTTATCACTCACCCAGCATTTTTTTCCTGAATATCAGATGAATTCCATGAAAATTCCTGAACTTTAGTCACTTTGGGTATTATTTATTGTTCTTCTGGACTAAATCTTGAGAAAGAGTACCTGTTTCGTTGTTAAAATACCTTCCGATCYCATGTCCTATCTTATTAAATTCTGTTGATTCTGCAGCCCAGGTATAACTTATTTGTACGAATTGCGTTCCTGAAAGGCTGAAAAATTAAATAAAATTCCACCAAAAAACTCCAGTAAAAAAGCACTGGACTTAACTTGAAAAGAAAAGAACATTTTACTTTGAGCCTAGGCCTCTTTCTCAATAGTTGGCAAATGCTTTTACATGATACTACAGGAATGAAACCATACTCAGAAGTGCCAGCTAAATTTTGCATTGTATTGAGGCAGGAATAAAAAAGCTTAATTTGCCAGAGGTAACCCAAAGAGTGGGTCTGTATAAAACTTGAAATTTATAACAGTCCATTCCAATGGTTTCCCAACTGGTGCTTGCACAGGCTGGGAGCTTTCCAGCTGACAAATACACATTTTCCACTTGTGAACAGTACTGGGAAACCTACTGAAGAACTGAGAGGTGATTGAGAAGACAAGAGTCTGGGTAGATTGAAGAGAAGCTTTAAATGTAAACAATTCACCTCCAGTCTTTCATTACCAGGATCCATCAGCTGTCTTTTACCTTCTTCTGTGTGTAATCATGTTGCAAATATGGCGCATTTAACAGGCTTAAGTAAAACTTTGCAGGCCTGATGGCAAATGGGATCAAGCAGTAGTGCAAAAGAGGAGAACTGCAAAAATAGTAATTTTGTAAAGAAATGTGCGACTGAACAAATTTCCTGGTGCATTGTATTCAGTGGTAAAAAAACCCAGAATTTAAATCTGACCAAATACTACATGTGGGTAAATCTGTACAAACAGCTATTGGCAAAAATCACCTATGAGTACTTCTGATAAATATAAGCAAAAATCAGTCACTTGAGAGGATTTAGAAACTAAGGAAGGAAATTAAGGTGGCTTTCAGAATCAACTTGTTTGTTACATGCAATCATATGAACAGAAAGACTTCTACCAGATAGTTTAACCTAGCAGGCAACTCTTTAATGAGAGCAGCAACTGGAAATTGGAGATGAAAAAATACCCACAAGAGAAGATTCAGTGATTATTGAATTTACTTAGTGTTGCAGAAACTCTTTATCATCTGTAGACTTTCACAGAAGATGAGAGAGTTTCCTTCATCCCCAAGTGCTCAGGCATGAGCAGGGAGAAGTTAGGGGTAATGCTGTGGCATCTGTTTTTAGGAGTACAAAACAGATTATTGCTAACAGTTTTTCTGTCTTTAACATTGTGCTGCTAATTAGACATCATCTGAGGAATAAAAAATCCAGGAAAATATGGCTTTGAGAARTACAATTTAATGAAACAAAACGCAGTCATATTTCAAGTAAAAACTGCTTGTTTTCTTGGCACAGCAAAAATGCTGAGATGGTGATTGAAGAAAACACCTGTTCCTATGTGCAAATCAGGAAGGAAGTTTATACATCCTGTCTGCAATCTCAGACTCCCKCACCCTCCTAAATTTAGACTGCTATTCTTTTCTCTTGCTGTCTCCAAGTGGCACAGAGGAACAGAATCTAATCCCCTTGCATTACCACAGTGTATATGGTTACATGGTAGATTTCCCATAGACTGTTCTGGATTTGGCATTTCTTAGGGTGTGGTTGTTTGTTTTTTTTTTTTTTTTAAATCTAGTGTTTTCTATGGTATTTTGTTCAGGTGGTTTCAACCAAGAAATAAACCTATTCTTTATTACTTAAATAATATATTCCTTATTATTTTGGTTGAAAGAAATGACATATAAGCACAGTTTAGCTACAAAGGCATTGGACGGGGGAGTAATATAGATTGAATTGTTGAATGAGTACTACTGGAATAGAGTCAAGAAGAAAAAATTGCTGCAAATATGGGATAAAATTTTATTTTGTAAAATATTGTAATAAGCAGAATATATACTCAGGACAACTGATAGAATTTGCATAATTTAGGTATTAAAAAAAATACTCAGAGACCATAGTGCTAGACATGGTGCTCATAAGTGTATGTATATTTCTCTTTGTATATAACTTGGAACTTTTTCCAGTTGGCCATATGGACAAAGCCAGCCTGTTAGAAGAAGAAAATAATTTAAGTGGATMGATAAATTCTGTGCAGCCCCTCTTGCCTTGATAACAGGCTTTAACTTATTTTATTTTCTTGTGTAGATGAAGCCACTGGAATTCTGTCATATGTCTTTACTGAGACTAGGTTTTTACCTCTGATGTTTCATGGTCCTGTGGGAAGCATTTTTAATGTTTCTAATAGAAAATATCTRTTTAGCAGGATAGAAAAGTCAGTGGCCAAGTGAGGCGTTTTCAGTTAAAACTAATTTAATGCCTTTGTGGAGCATCTTCTTTGTATCTGCACTATTACAAATACATGTGTTTTCAAATACATGTGTATCAGTTAGCTGTTTCATATTTAAACCAGTAAAACTGATTGATTCCTGCATGATCCTAGAATGTGCATGTGTTATTTATTTAACAGGTAAGGTTTTRCTGTATTATTTAATCTCTACTTTCTGATGCAAAGTGTTTTACTCTTTATTTTTTCTTTCCTACTATCTCTGATGGTGAAGGATATTCAGAAATCCTTTTTGCAACCTCCCCAGTCATGCACACTGTCCGTCCAACATTCTATAAGGGTATTGTCTTCCTTTTTTATCATTATCAATGCAATAGAGCCCAAATCCTATAAGAGCTTGCAGTTGGGGCATTTGCAGTCCATTCAGTGCCACATGCCATAAAGGGAAGAGTGTGCCACCTTCATGCTTCCTTTTGTCCTGCCATTTCCCATTGCCCTGACAATGTTCTCACTTTCCAGCTGTCTGCATCTTACTTCCAGATGAATAGAAATAATGTTTTTCAGAATTTTGGCAGTTAGGTACTTTTTAAGTATTTGGCAGTTTTTGTGGTACAGAGCATGCTCAGTAGAGTACMTAGATTTTATACTGCCTGGGATTCAATTTCAAAATACAGTACTTTAGTCACTAATTTCCAGTAATGGAACCAATGACAAATGTGCTACACTTTGCCTCTATATGGTCKAAATTAACATAGTAACTTCTTTTAATTTTTTTTTTTTTAATGTATGAAGTCACAACTGCATATTCTGCTTTGTTTTTCTATTGTGCATTTAGTTCAACCACTTTATCCAAGGATCAGAAATGTAACCACAGCTGCTGCTGAGACCTATGCCAATATCAGTTGGGAGTATGAGGGACCAGATCATGCGAACTTTTATGTTGAATATGGTGTAGCAGGCAGTAAGAAGTCATTTCATTAAATTCTGCTAAAGTGTCCAGATGTATTTTTGAAGATTTTTATACTAAATGAGGTCTTAAATTGACCTAGTGTTAATAATAGCTCGTAAATGTCTCAAATTATTTTTTAATTTGATCGAGAAGATAAAATATTAATCATTTTAATACAAGTCAATGTTTAGCAGGTATATGATGCATAGATAGAATATGAACCTTTGTTCCTTTGTATTATTTTATAAATTCTTTTGAACATGAACATCCAAMAATGTAGTTTAACTGAAGTTGTACACCTTGAAGTGATTGAATGTGTAAAAACATGATTACTTGCATTAAAGTAGGATATGAGTTTTCCTAAATTGCGCCCAATTCAGAAAAAAAAAATTAAATWATGTATTCTTTGTTAAATTAAACCTTAAAATAAGATAGAAATCAATTTMTATACTCTTATTGCCTAAAACAAGGTTTAAATCTTTGATAATACCCATAATAATGGACAGGAAGTTAGCTAATAAAAGCAAGATACTTCTTTTAAAATGTCCCATCCTTCTAAAGKTATCAATAAAGTTCCAATCTGAAAATTGGACTAGAAATGCATTTTTCTGGATATTGGTCAAAGAAATAGCTGAGACTGTCCTAGAAAAAAGATATGAGAGAGATTCATATTTTGAAGTAGAAGCTCTTGACCAAAGTAAACATTGACTGAAACTGCAAGCGTCATTTTATTAAATGAYTAAAATCTATTTTAATGTGCTCTGTAATTAAGTTCAATAAGCATTTAAAAATAAATTAAATTTGTATTTCTTTAGTACAATGGAACAAATGTTTAAAATAGTTTCATAATTACTCTACAACGTCTTCTTCAATATATTGCATGCAATTTATTAGTCATAATTTTATATAATTTTAATGTTTTGAGAGAAGTTATTTTTATCAGATGATCCATAGTTTAGTAAAATAACTGACAGTATTATTCTGTTTAGAAATTTTCAGTAATACAGAAAAAATTAAAATTCCAATATGTTGTTTTCCTAAAATTTTGTAGGCAAAGAAGATTGGAAAAAAGAAATTGTAAATGGTTCTCGAAGCTTCTTTGTCTTAAAGGGTTTAACACCAGGAACAGCATATAAAGTCCGGGTTGGTGCTGAGGGCCTGTCTGGTTTTAGGAGTTCAGAGGATGTGTTTGAGACAGGTCCAGGTGAGGCACGCTGTACCAATTCTGTATCGTAGTCAGAATCGTGGTAGACCAAGTGCTGAAATACTGAACTGCTTCTAGCCCAGAAATGTTGCAGCTAGAATCTTTGCATGTTCCTTTTATAGAGCAATGTTAAAATATTWTATTAACTCCTAAATAATGCCAGTACATTTGTATGTAGATTGTGAATGTTTCCATCCTTTCAAATCACTCTACTTGACTGATGTTTGTACTAGGGGCAAGATATGCCCTACTCATGCTCCATCTGTGTGCTGTGCACTGAAGATGACCTATTTCTTATATTTCCAATTAATATAATTAGACGGCTGTATTTAAATAACATTTCTTTTTATAGAGCTAAAATATTTGCATAATCAGAAAGTGCAGATTCAATTTGATGTCTCATGTAATCTATTTATACCAATGTTAAGAGATTCCTGCTTATAAATCTTTCCTGCCATATAYTGGTTTTATATGGATTTTGATGTCACACATATATCCTGGGAATCTGTAAGGCTGTTTAAGTTCCTTATGTTGATAGTGAGTCTTATTTTTTTGTGAGCAAATCAGCAATGCCTGCCAATTTCACTCAGAGAAATGGTTGTATTGGAAGTTTTTCTGATGTCATGCTGAATATATTGTTGCCATCACATGCCACGCCATCAGCGTGTTCTTGGTCAGCTGTTACTATTTTTATTTTAGCCACTTCTGCTCATTCCAAGCATTTTGCTCAGTGCATAGTTATATACCAAGTAACCCCACCAAGWCCAGAAAGTTATTTTGTAAGAAAATAATTTAAACATGAAAATACTCTTGAACATTAGGTAAAAATTATCAGGCAACAAAGCAGATAATGGGTATGCCAGTTTGAAAGTGAGCACCTTCTAAAATCATCTCTTTTTTTGCTTTGTTTTGTTCCATTTCTGTTCACAGTTTATCATGTTGCAGGAGAGCTTTGAAAACATGATGCTGAATAACAGTGCCAGGCAAATGTGAATGGGTAAACACAGAGCCAGAAACAGCTACTGGTACAAACCTCTAAAGTTTTATGCAAATGCACATCCAAAGCCTAAAGGAGCAGTAAATAAGGATCAAGACCATAATATAATTCAAAATGAGCTGAATGGAAACCATCCCAAAACCACCTACCTGCATAAAATATACTGAGCCAGTAGATAAGAATCCCTGTACTACCCCAGTTATGTTGACTCATGCCCTTGGGTAGCTAGGGAGGAAGGGACTTTAAAGACACTCCTTTCTACTTCTTGATAATGGAGAGTTTCAATGTCCAGTATGAAATTATAAACATAGCCTATTTCTTACAGAAAAATCTTGTGTCATACTATCTTCAGCCCAGGTCAAAGCTTTTAAACATTACAAAAAGATGGAGTGGACAAAGAGGAAAACACAAAGAGGAATATGTCCTTAATTAGGAATGAAATTGTGATGTTTCATATATGAGGCTTTTGCCTCATATGAAACATTTTTTTTTTTGACAAGCATTCCTATATAGAGTATCTTCACAGTGTGTGGGTTTATCCTTTTGGGCATTGCTAGTAGTGTTATGCATTGGCTCATGCATTAGTGGTTCACCAAGACATGAGGTTTTCTGCCTGAAGCAAATAATTTGCATAGCATAGGCAGAAATGTGCCATTTTTTTAAAGATGCACAGATACCTAGAAACCCTTTCCTACAGGAAATGCAGTAGTTTAATACAGAAAGCTGCATAAGTAAGTTTTCATCTTTACTCTTTCCCATCTATCTTGCATATTTCTATGCATCAGTTTGGCTTGATGCTATTTCTTACTACATTTGAGTGTGAATTGTGCTTTTGCATTTTGTCACGGTACATATTATATAACATTTAATGCCTTATGTGAATGCAGATGTGCAAAACACAAAATGTTTTAACCTTAATGTCAAAACAAAGTTTTCTTTTATTTTGATTTGTAGTTCAGAGGAAGATTGCCTTTGTGATTTTTTCTTAATTGCCACTTTTTAATATTTCTATATCTATTTCTATATAGAATATGTGGCATAAGAAGTATAAATGTATAAGTATATAAATTACATATTTATAACATGTAGAGAATTTTATGCGAAGTAGTTTAAATTATTGTGCATATAAGAGTCAGTTTCTAAAATATCAGAAAACATAAACAAGGTCTGAGAAATCTCCACAGTAACCAGACACATTAACTCATTGAATTATTTAAATCAAAATCAAKTAATAACTGTGCCCAATAAGACCAAAAAGAGGCATTTAAAGAAAGAGTTAATTTTAGCCTAGCACTTCTAAAGTTGGATACACATCTTCTGTATGGAATGGACTGGAGATACTGTATCCAGATATCAGAAGTACTTTGCATTTTCATAGAATCTCTCAGGAATGTGGGAGCATTGACAGCTGCTTTTTCAAGTTACCTGTCTCAGACTCCTTCTTAACTAGAAAATAACATTGAGACATGGGCTTGAATCCTGTCTATTGGGCAGCTCTTCATGGACTTTCATACTCTTGAGGTTTGGGCCTGGAGAAGAAGCTGAAAATGAGAAAGATAGCTTTGGATGGATGATCATCTTCCTCCACATTTTCTTCTGTCTGGAGCATGCAACCCTAACGCCTCTCACCCTTCCCACTGTCTCCCAACAGCAAATCCTAAGCCTAGTTGCCTGTAGTGCGTTTCCAAACAGTGGAGTAGAAAATGAGCTTCACCAGTATAATGCACTCTCTTCCAGCTAGTCAGCATTTGGAGAGAAACAGTGCCAAGGAAAGGCTTYGTGATTGCACCGTGCAAAGCCCTAACTAAGGCTAAATCATGGCAATCATGATAAATTGTAGGATGAGCTATGGGTTGGAGGAGAGAAAGAAAACATGATGCTTAATATTGTTTTAAAGGATGCCTCATTGAATTTAGTTGAAATTTTATGTTAGGGCCCTTCAATGACCTATCTATTTCCCCATTTCAGACTGATGGTAATGCATTAGCTAATGAGTATTGGCTTTTTATTCATTTTGAGAATGCAATTGACACGTTTGTGTGAATTATAATTTACAATTTCATTTCAGTAGTTTAATTAATGCAAAGTGGTTGAGAATAGTTCTGAGGTTTGTGGAAAGCAATGTAGTATGTGTGTAGATTTTGCAAAGTAATTGCTAAGCTCAAAGGTTAACCGACTTCTTATGTACTGAAAATTAAGTTCTATGCATATGTACTTGAAAACCTTTTGAATAATGAAAATGTTCACAAAATACAGTATGACTGTTTTTCTTAATACTATCTTTTTTTTTTTTTACAGTGAATGCTATTCTTTAATGAACAGTGTATTGGCTAYTATTTATTTGAATTAGTGTAGTATTTAAATGCAATAAAACATAATTTTTCTCCCTTTATCTCTAGCAATGGCAAGCCGGCAGGTAGACATCGCTACTCAAGGATGGTTCATTGGCCTCATGTGTGCTGTTGCTCTTCTGATCTTGATTTTACTGATTGTTTGCTTCATAAGGAGGAATAAGGGTGGCAAGTATCCAGGTATGCTATTTAACAAGGATAGTAAAATTTGTCTATTCGTAGCCCATTAAGACAGATGTCAGCTTTACTGGAAAATCACATTTTCTGCTGGTTGACATTTACACTGTGTACATGGCAAATCAATTTTATCCTTTGGTCTAGGAGTGGCCAAGTATGTGTTACAWTTTTTCATTAAAAATTGGAACTACACAAAGTAGTTTTTCTATCAAAACTTGCATTCCTGCTGATGTACATATTACAAAAGGCATGTGTGTGTATGTAAGTATATATGTGGGCATATATATATCATATATATCTTTCCTTGGTCTTCTATTTCTTTTTCTGTAATAGCTCCGTAGACCAAAGCTCTCTTAAAAAAGACAGTGAGAACCAGTACTGCAAATACGGTCTCAGACCAGCTACTGAGGTGTGAGTGGCTATGAACAAACTTCAAGTGAGCATCAAAGGATAATCTGATTTTTTATTCTCATATTCTGAGACTATTGCTAAGWCTCATGTAAAATTTTCATTTCATAAAAAAAACTATTTTCTCTATTACAGACTCCAAGGTTTTGGAAATTACAAAATATCCAGACTCTAGAATGCTTATTTAAATTCAACTCAAACTTCTTGAAGTTCATACTTTTAGCTTGGGCATGGAAAAGATGGATGCACTTAGAAAAAAAAGATGCATAGAAGAAAAATCTATACTTAGTTTTTTTGATCAGTACATTTCTGAAAACTATTGTCAGAAAGCACTAAGAACTTTACCTCTTCATAAGGGAAATCTGCTGGAATAGCAGAGCGGATTATTTTAATGAGAAAATCACTTTATTAAGTATAGGAATCCTACTCTGCCCAATCTAAGTGTTAGATTGTTTTATAGAGACAGCGAAGATTTGTGGTGACAGCAAAAATTAGGTAAGAGAAATTTCTGTTCCAGCTGCTTATGTCCTTGAAGAAAACACAGATAATTAAGGACCACAGTGTTACACAGAGTTATATTGTCAGGCTGAAGACATCATCTTAGGGGTTTGTTTCTAATATTTGGATGTTTTAAAGAGAAAATGAGATAACAGAGGATATAGAAAAAGTGGCTCAGGAGACTGAAACAAGTGAAGTGATGAAACTGAAAAAGAGTAAAGAGGACTGGGAATGAACCACCATCTAGAAGAGGGTAAAACAGAGTTTTTGAGTAAAAGTGTAGAGGGAAGATGGATGCTAAGGTTGTCATTACTTTGTGCATCCCTCCTCCCTGATATTCTGTCCTTTTCTCTGCTCCTGCTGAATTATTAGTATATGTTATGTTTATTAGTTAGTATATGTTTTTTTATGCACATATACATATGCAAATACCCACACACATATAAAGGTAGACCTGGGCTGTTTATTAGATTTCCAGAATCAGTTTGTACTGGAGTTATGGCAGGGACTTTGTATTTCTTGTGTCATTGCAAATGTACTGTTCCATAGGTAGTGACAAATTGAAAGCACGAAGTTATTTACAAAAGCTATGAAAATTTAAGTTATGAACTCTTTTCCATCATAATTTTTGCATATCATTTGAGGTTRCCTGTGGTTTGTAGAAAGTAATCAATTACTTCATTATGAAATTATAGCAGCCTGATATATCTCAAGGTGTTGCAGGTTACTGCAATTATGGGCTTAGTAAATACTGTCAGGAATGATTTATATCCTCTTAAATAACAGCATATAAATTAATGATGTACAAATTAACTGTGGAAAGTACAAGAGTAAAAGACAAGAGATTGTGTATTGGATTATATAAGTGTATCTGCTAAACAAAGGAAAAATTTGAATAGATGCCAGAAAAACAGAAATGAAAAGGCAAAGGGAAGAACCACAAAGATAATTCTTAAAGTCACTGTATTATTTAACCCTGTGAACAATCTTAAATTACAGGAATATATGTCATCTGTAAAATATCGGACCCCTCAAGTGCTAGCTGGTTTTTGTGTCAATGTGCTACATTTATTATTTTATAGGGATAAGTTGTATTCCCACCAGTGAATAAGGATTAAAACTGAAACCATAATGTACATGAGATACAAATGTGCTAAATTAAGGTTCCAGTGTATGTGACTTTGCATTGGGTTTGATCATGTTGCAGAAAAGAAAAAATTAACAAACCATACCTACTTTTTTCCAATATTAATAATTCTCACAATACTATCTAAAATCTCTAGAGTCTCTTTACATGAAAGAAAATGTACAATTTGTGAACAAAAGTACATCTGATTCAGTTTTATCAATCAGTATGAGAAGAATATGAAGAAGAAATAGAGAGCATGGTTAAGTAGAACTAAATTATTTAAATTTGATTAAACAATAGCTCTATTAATGATATAAATAACTAAGTTATTCAGTAGGTCTATTAATAATATAAATAACCAAGYTATTTTAGTAGGATTTTTAACAAATTTTTCTCTTTAGTGCTAGAAATAAAAGAAAGGAAAGTGTTCTACTAATACAAAATGACATGCAGTCTTTCATACTTGAATGAAAATAAAATTCTATAACTAATTAACAGATCCTTCTTTCAAAAGAAAAAATGTGATAGCCTAAGGTCCCATTTTTAAAAATTGCTTATATTCAAACCACGTTCCTCCCAAATGTGATCAGTTTGAGAAATAAAGGTGTTAGACTTTCTCATCTTGCAGTTTCATGATAAAAATTGCTATTTCAAATATTTTAGTGAAGGAAAAGGAGGATGCACATGCTGATCCTGAAATACAACCTATGAAGGAAGACGATGGAACATTTGGTGAATACAGGTGAGCAGCTGATGTGGTTTRTCATGTTCCCTGTTCATGTCACACATGTGCTGTATGTAGTATCACACTTACTAATTCAAAACTAACTATTTTTTTTTCTGTGTCAAAGATTCTGTATCCAATGTTATATAGAACTAAAAATAGCATTCCAACCGCACCATTAGAAAAAAAAAAATATCCAAGCTTAGTATAAGCCATTTGCTATTGCAGGGTGAAATCCAGATTCAAACGTGATTGCATGTGTTTGAAAGCCAAAGTATGGAATCTTTATTTGCAAAGCYATCTTTCAGATAGTTCAAATGCCAGATACAGTGTCCTTTCATTTAGGGCACTATATTGAGCATTATGGTTTTTGAAAATAAATTTMTAACTGAAGCCTAATAAAGACAATCCGGTGTTGACAGGAAAAAAATGCATTGAAAACGGCTTCCAATACTAACATCTAATCCAGTAACAAAAAAAGTGACGTTATACACAGAGGTGAAGGAATCTCCTACAAGAAAGCAAATCTCCCTTTCATGTATTTCAGTACAAGATATATAGCAAGCAGCTTCAAAGCATGAAAACAGCTCTTATTCCTGACTGTCTTTCTTTGTAGTAAATGCAGTTTAGCCAAATCTCTTGGCATTACCAAAAGCATGCCTTGGCAAGTCTATTCATACCACAACTATGAATATAGCTTATTAAATAAGCAGTTTATTTGGTTTTGATTAGTACAAAAAATAATGGTATTTTCTAAATAGGTCAATACCATTGTATTTTACATGAGTGTTAGAACAGATTTTATAGTGCATTCCTGTTTCAAAAGCATTGTAGAAGTCCTTTATTATTTTGAAGRTTTGACATTTACAAATGTACATGGAAAAAGCAGGTTTTTTCAAGAAGGATCTGCTTTGTTGCCATAGTTTCTTCATAGAAGGGAATTGTCTTGATCTGACAGTGTACAGTTATGAATGCTAAAGAGCAGTTTCTGTTTATTCTTCCTTGATTAAAAAACAATATGCTCTGTTCTGAGGTTAATGAGTTCAAAATAGTATTTTATTACAGCTCTAAGCACATATGAATTAACTAAATTCATAAATAAAAAGGGAAGTGTGATGCAACCTTTGGAAACAGACTTTTAAAAGTACTGTATAAATTTTCCTGGGAAGTCAGATTTTATTGCTCCACTGGTTTTTGATACTTGGAACTTTCAGCAGCAGAAACTGTCCTTTGTGCAGAATTGTGCAAATGATATGACCTCAATACATGTATTCTCAGACCAGGAATAAGTATTTAAGTCTGCTTTCATGTGTGACCTGTAGCAAGATTTGAATTTATGTCTCCATATTTAAGTGGCTTGAGTTAATCTAAAGAGTGATCTAGAGTTTTATGTCTGGTGAATAAGGGTARATACATGCCAAGCTTTCAGACTTGTTCACATGAAAGAGTTCGTACTATGTACCCTGAAAAAACTCCTTTCTAAAATGTATTTCTGTGTAATTAGTATATATTGGGCTTTCCTCTTTTTTCCTTAGAGACAGGGCAGCAGCAGCAACCAGTCAGATTACAGAAGATACCTTGCCTCCCTCTCTGCAGCCCAGCATCACTGCAGTCACTCAGTTCCCAGTTTGTCTGCCTCACATGATGTGGTGCTTCTTTGAGGAAAAAGGGTATAGGGTTTCCCTTGAAAAAAAATGTAATTTTTGAAAGATCTAGGAATTCGAGTATTTTGAACTTTTTTCATCACTTCAGGTCCATGTCTACTTGGACAGGAAAGAAACTGGACAAGGAAAAGAAAAGAAAAGGTAGCTGTGCCAATTCTCCTGAAGCAGACCCTGTCTTTACCAAATCAAAATCTGTGAGATCTGACAGATCCAACTTCTTCAGAAGGTCAGGGGATCCATACTCCAGCACCAGATCAGAAGCCTCCTACACCAGGAGGAGGGCTAGGCAGTCTTCAGAGCTTACAAGGGTTAGTTCTGTCTCTGCTTCCCTCTGCCAAGAGGAAAAGAGATCAGACGAATGGAAGTACAGGCATGGCTCTAGACATCATGCTTCTGAGCAACAGATAATGGGGTCGGAGGAGGGCTCAGATTCTCAGGCAGGACAGCCATCCCCTTTCCAGCAACCCCTCAGCTGCAACTCAGTTGGTGGCTCACTGGCAAGGCAGCATCATTCTCTCCAGCACTGGTGCAGCCAGACCCCAGACTGCAGCTCAGATTCAGAAGACACTCAGAGCTTCTGCCACAGGAAGGTAAGACCTTCTACTGCCACTAACTTCTCTGAATCTGAAAAGAGTTCACTAATGAAATCCGTAATCTTGCCTGAGCTGGCTAATGTCCTAAAGGATGCTTTGACAGCAGCCAGACAAAGCATAATGTCTGTGGCACAGGCTAGGTCCCATTCAGTGAAGCACCCCAGGGTACCAATTGCAGAAGTTACAGTGCTTCCTTTAGAAGCATCCGGGAGCAGTTCCCAGACTTTTGAGTCTGATCATATGGACAGCTTAAAAGATCAAACAGCTTCTGGGGAGGAGAAACCTGAGGCTGACAAGGCCTTGGAGGTTGAATCAACCCTTGAAGATGGGGAGTCAGCATCTGAGTTCCCTACAGAAGATCAAGAAGGACCAGATCCTTTGCGTAAATTTGACATGAAGAATCAGAATTACCTGTTCAAACACATAAAGAGGGTGCTAATGCTAAAGTCTTCAGAATCTGAATGTGCTTCAGAAGAACTGCTTATCCCCTCTGAAGAAGGCAAGGTAGATAATGCACTTCCTATCCATTCAGCTGTGGAAGATCTTGTCTGCAGGATTTGGGGTAATCCTGAGGCCAAGCATGAAGCCCCCGCAGTCCTTCGTAAGCTCTATCCTTTTCCAGTGGATAAAGCTGCTTTGTGGGGGASCTTGCCTGAGGTAGACAGAGCATTGTTTGCTGGTGATTCTGCACTGTCAGTGCCTGATAATACGGATGCTCTCCCTAAAGATCCTACTGACAGAAAGGTTGAGGAGGCAATTAAAAGATCTTTCAAGCTAGTTGCAGCCCAGCTTGGAATATCTATCTACTGCAGTTATGCTTCTAAAGCATTACTAATATGGTTGGAGGAAGAACGAGCCAGATTCAAAAAGAAATGGGTCCCATCTGGTGCCATGCAGAGGAAAGGCAGGCTGTGTAAAATTGCAGCTAATTTTATCCATGATGCAGCTGAGGATTCTCTCAAACTCACTGTTAAAAATGTGGCATGCCTCACTGTAGCCTGGAGAGCTCTGTGGTTGCGTCCGTGGAGCTCATTGCTAGATCTGAAATGTAAACTGCTGTCTTTACCATACACAGGGGGCAAGCTATTCGGGGAATCCTTGGTCCAGATCATGAAGGATTTCTCAGAACACAAACACTCCTTACACCAGACGAAAAAAAAGAGCTATGTTGGAAGCTCTTCCTGTTCTCCTCGCAAATGTCTGAGCTCCTTGCGTTCTCCTCCGAAGTTCAAAGGAGGGAAGGGAACGTATAAGGTCTCACAATCATTTCATGCCAAGTACGAAAAGACATCTCACTTTCAGAGAGATACCAGACCATCAAGAGGAACTTTCTGAGAACACAGATTTGTTTCCTAGTTTTTCAGGAACTGAGAAGAGTGAAAGACTTGGAAATGCTTCAATATTTCTGGACAAATAAACCCAGTGCTTAGAAAATTAGCTGTTTCAAAATAAGATTTAAATTATCAAGTTACTTAAATCTTAATGACTAATTAAGATATTCTAGAGAAACCATAGCTCTTAATTTTAGGGGAGGATTTTCTCACATTTCTTTTCTAGGCTTCCCAGTGGTCTTGGGATTAATTTGAAGTTTTGCACTCCTCAACTTCAGCTAGGAATACATCCTGCAGAAAAGTTGGCTGGTCTGTGGGACCAGGCAACATCAGATTTTTCTGTCATATTGATCAGTGAAGGAAATAATGCTTTAGGAAATGCAGGTGTTTCAGGAACGATGGAATGATTGTGTCCACTATGTTCCTGTGACTGGATGGATTCCTTCACTTTCACATAACAAGGGAAAACAGTGCCTCTGTCGCAATCTGTACTGCATTCTTGGTGGTTTTCTGAGATGCAGAAGACTGAGATAGTAGATTGTGGAAAGTCATTATCTACACCAAGAACCTGCAAGGAACAGAATAAGTATCACAAATGTATGTTCAGGTCAGAGTAGGTGTATAAATCAGTCTAAATTTTCCTCCCAGTCCCTAAACTGAGAGAAATTAAGAAGTTATGACAGCTGCAGACTCTTGAGTTTATGAGAAGGAAGACTGGAAGGAAGCAAATACAAGGGAAAGATGAAAGTCCAGCAGTCTGGAGAATGTTAGGAAGATAAAACAGGACAAAGCAACTACAAGCAATAGGTTTGATAGTGTGGWAACACAGGATATTATCATTTTGTTGAATTATTTTACCTCTTTTCAAYATTTTGATCAGTATTTTTTGTAGAAATTCTTCGATATGCTGTGAGAGACTTTGTGGTGGAGAGTTCTGGGATTGCTAGATAATACTCTTCCTTCTTATTCTGGGTTGATTAACAATGAATAKAATTTGTAACTACAACATAGTTTTTTTTCTCTTGTAGTTACTTAGGTGTGTTTGCACAGGGACCTAGCCATGATTAGTGTCTCAGCACTGTAATTCTAAACTTGGTCACTTCCAACACAAGAGGTGTTATCTCAATGAACTGCCAGAAGAACTGAATAGTCCAGTTGGATTTGGCAGTGATCCTACTGTATTTTAATTTACACACATGTACTTCCTTTGACARTTATTGTTTTAATTCTTGAATACTTGTGTGATTAAAAACTTTTTCAACGCATTGCTATTTAAAGTCAGAACTTAATCATCCAGTTTTTCCAGCTTCAGCCAGGATCGAATATTGAGTATTACAAAGATGTTAAAGAAAAATTACTCAGAAGATAATATAGGTGTGCTTAAGTGTTAGCTAAATAAGAAATAATATAATGGTTTGAAGTCTGGATTGATACAAGTGCGTAAGTTTGTAGGGAAAGTATTTGACACCTGCACAGTCCTAATAACTTAGGAGTGTGAGCAGAAACCTGTTACGAATAGGGACAGAGATTCTGCTGGAGTGTGCAGGGAAGCCATAGCAGAGGGTACTTCCGTGGCTTTTCCTGATTGCTTTTACTTAAAATTTCTGGGCTAGTGACCGAGTCAAAGGAATCTACTGCCAACAGTTTTCAACTTCTGCACCCACTTTGTGTGTCTCATAGCTCAGAATGCTTTATCTACTTTGTCTTATGTTGCCTTTCATCTGACAGTTGTGTTACAAGGAAAAGTAGTACATTGCTAACCATGTATTGAGTCTTTTTGCATGTCCATGAATGTGGCAAAGTTTAGTTGGGAACTAGTTGCCTGCTGGACTGCAGAGGCATCGTAAAAGTGTCTTCCCCATTCTGACTGGTTGCTGCATGTACCCAATATCTAAGGAAGAAAAATTGAAAAGTTGAAAGAAGAAAGGAGATTTCAAGGTACAGATTTCTTTCAATAACTGATAAGCTTGTGAAATGGAATTACTTTTTTAAGCAAATAAATTTGTACTTTGCACTTATGTTATTGTTACCTTCATACTTCTTACATTTCTTCATAACTAGCTTCAAGTTTTATATGTGTTTCAATAGACTAAGAAGAAAAAGAAACATATTCATATTATAGCAATCAATAATACTTAAATAATGCTTTTAGAGTATGCTTTCATTTTAAAAATTCTTCTTACTGAAAGGGCAGAAAATATATATGGTACATATCAATATTTATCCAAATGATTGGTACATATGAGTCTCAATTGAGAAATTTTCATCCTTAAAAAGATATTAGTATGGAATTTATTTATACAGCAAAAAATAGTAAAAGTATGACTACACTTAACTTCCACAGCTGTAAATAAAGAATTCATGCCCATTCTYACCTCATGGTTGGTTCCCTTCCAATATTGTTTTCTGGCTATTAATTATATGCACTGCATAAACTGCACTTTTCAAAAACTTCTTCCATTTCCCACTATAATTTTAGTCAACCCAATTTGCACCTTATTTTTTGTATCACAGTGTTACACTAGGTAAGTATTAAAGTCAGCAAGCAAAACCACAAACAGAAACTTGAAGAAACTATAATTTTTTCCTGATTGCATTTTGGAATAGTTCTATGAACAATTGTAAGCAAGCTTGCAAATCTTGGGGTACAGTATCAAAATTTATGGCTTTAACATATTTTTACAATATAGTATTACATATTCTGCAGCCCAAAGTGTTCTATAACTCTTTGGGCACCCATATTCATAATGCAATTCAGCAGCTTTTGCAGTTTTCATCTTGACAACAAACAGATAATACATTCATTTSCCCAGAGCTCCAGAGCCCTTTCTTTGTTTTGAACCCCCAGGATGGCAAAAGTGCTGTCCAAAATACTGTGTTTGCTTTTTTCTCCTACTCCTGTTTGTTTTTTACCTCCTTCTTCCTCAATTTCTTCCTCTTCCACCCAAAACATTGTGTTCATCTTACAGAAGAGTCATAATCCAGTTTGATAAAGAATAAATGATACCATGGCATATATTTTCTTTTTTTGAACCAGGAGTGGAAAGCAAAGTRGATAATCCCACTTGTTTTTCCACTGCCAGAGTCCTGGCAGAATCTCTCTCTAGACTTCTATAGTGCAACAGGTGAAGGAATCTCTGGGTTCAGATTTCATTTTTGCGTCTGCTGTGACTGTGCTCTCACGCCAGTGCCCACCTCTGTGCAGATAACTCCTGGTTAAATTTGCAGTTTTTGGTTGGTTTTAATTATAGAGGTATTAGACTACACATCCTGACTAAAATATAGAAAAATCATACACACAATGCAACCATCTCTGTAATTATTCCTTCATTTTTGTCTTATACATAAACTTTGTTTGCAAATATATAAATAAGAAAACCATAAGAGCAATACAAATCGGAAGTTCCCATAGTCAGATTTWTCAAAATTGTAAAGGAAAATCATTATTTTTACTGTATTAAACACAAAAATATTGATATTTTTAATACAGTAATGGTGTMTTATTTATATATTTATGTTCCAGTCTAGTGAATTACAGTGGCTAGGGTCATAATTTAGAATATTTGCACAGAGATTCATGACCAATTGGAATATGATGCAATGCAATTTGAATTTATTTTAATTTCTGCGTATTATGGTGTAAGAAGTTATCTAGCTMTTCACCTAAAATTAAACAGCAAACCATATGCCAATGTTCCTTCCCTACCAGTGTTACCCAGAAAGCAGGTCTTCCCTGGGGGAAGGACTGGCTACGATTTCAAAGGGAGGGCCTGGTCTTAACTTGTACAGTCTGTTTTGATGACTCTTAATACCTTCTGATGGGGGCATTGGAGAAATGACATTGTGTATGAGTATTAAATACTGAATTCTGTCTTCAAACTTTTAAATAGAGGTCCCTTCCAAAAGGAACTCTCTTCAGTAATGTCTCTATAATCTGCTAGTGTTCACAGTGTTATAAACATTTTCACTTTGCTGCTGAATTATTGAAATTTTGTCGTACAGTCTTTTAATGTTACTGTATGTTTGCAATATCAGTGAGCACAGATCAATGACAGACATTTATCCGCGTGCCTTGTACACAGCAATAACTAAAATGTCAAGCCTCATACAGTCACATTTTGAGCTTTTKCTTTTGTGTGCTTTGAGCATGAAGATTTTCTTGCATGTAAATAAGAGTAAAATAATGTAAATAAGAGTAAATAATCCTACCACTTTTTTTTTTTCTGGTGTATATGCAAAATGATGAAATCTCTTGTATGCTTTTCCTTTAA
Source organism: Malurus melanocephalus (assembly GCF_030028575.1). NCBI lineage: Eukaryota > Metazoa > Chordata > Aves > Passeriformes > Maluridae > Malurus > Malurus melanocephalus. The sequence continues at coordinate 710,112 of NW_026623292.1, forward strand.
GTATATGCACGTTAGAGTTGTCCTCCTTTTAGAATGTGATAACTTAGTGTCTTCCAAAACAAAACAAGAAAAAAAAAAGTGATGAGATGAAGAGAAACAGCTTGATGGAAAATGAGTGTAATGGTTTTCTAGCAATAGTTTCTCAACAGGGCTTTTGTTGGCTAACCATATGATCTGTGTGGCCTTATACAACCTCTACATGCGGTTTCTCTGGGTGTTCAAAGGTATTAATTAGGGAAAAAAATGCATTATTTGAAGAGCTAAGATACTTGGTTTTAGGAATTAGAGGGTTAAATTAATWTGCTGAGTATATATATTCAGCCTAGTATTCTGGAAATTGTAAAATGTAATTTGGTTTCTTAGATATTTTATACTGTTTCTTCATATTTTCCATAAGCTGTTAATTGAAATAAAAACACCAAACCACTTCCTGTTTTTGTACCCTATATGCAAATAAAGTCACATGTTCTGTTTAAGACAAGGTAAATAATTGCACCCGAAAGTACAGCTGGCAATAGTGTGTATTAATTCAAAATGCTTTGGAGCTGCTGCTGAAATCTTCATCTTGAAACTGAAGTGCAGTGTAAAGGATTCTGAAAAGAGCCCAACTACATCTATTGCATGAAATACAAGTCTACCACAGCTGCAAATTTGTTTGAGGATGCTGATGGTGCTGCAGCTTTTCTATTGACAAGGGAAAAACCACAATATGTTGCTACAGAGATCTGTCCTACCAGCCTWTCTTTCCTTTTTCTGTTGTCCTCCAAATCACCATCATCATTGTCAGAACATTGTCAGTCATGGAGCAGGGTAGGGAGATGGATCTGATAAATTGAAAATAATAAGCATGCACTCAGCTTCTCAGTTCTAGCTATTGTAAGCTAAATTGTTGCTTTACCTGTAATACAGTAAATATTGTAGCAATTTTAAGAGCAACTTATTGATAAAATACTGATCACTATCAGGATRTGGACTTTGCTTTTCTTCTTAGGCTATTTTCATTTGTTTCTTCTGCACCCTTTTAATGGAATATGTAGGTCTCTTGAAAGGTAAGGTTTAAAATTGCAAGTCTGCCCTGCATTATGTAACAAATTATTTGAAATGCAGCACTTTTATTTTCTTTATACTAGTAAAGAAAATCAGTATATTTCATTTAACCAAATTCATTCTTCATTCATGTTCAAGAAGTCAAAAGAAATTAAGATGTTTAACGGACTAACTTCACGGTACATCCTAAGCTTGTTATTTTGGAGAACAAACAAATTATTTTTTTATAACTTTACAACCCACTTCTTAATGCTTGCAGTTGCATCTAAATGGTTTCCAAGCCAGGGACCCAGGTCTTAYCATTGAAAAGTCATGCACGATGGGGAAAAAAGAAAAATAGAAATCACAACTCCCCCTCCCTCCACTGAAGACATTCTCCGTTTAAACCATTCTTAAACCATGTTTTCATGTGAACTGCATCATATTGATTTGTGTCTACAATGTGATGTGGGTTTACTAAAGGATTATAGGGCTGCACACATGCTTTCATAAACTCTGCATGCATGGCTGATTTTGTCTTAATAAATAATACATCAGTTAATTCCATATTTGTTTGTTTGTGTCTCCAGTGATGCAGAGGACCATAAACCTCTAAAAAAAGGAAGCCGGACACCTTCAGACAGAACTGTGAAAAAAGAAGACAGTGATGATAGTTTAGTTGACTATGGAGAAGGTGTAAATGGTCAGTTCAATGAGGATGGCTCCTTTATTGGACAATATAGTGGTAAAAAAGAGAAAGAACCTGCAGAAGGAAATGAAAGCTCTGAGGCTCCTTCTCCTGTAAATGCCATGAATTCATTTGTGTAACCACAGAACTCGATTCCCTCRTGTCTTCAGTTTGTTTAAAGCACTTGTATATCCTCCTCCTCATACTATGAACACACAAGTAACGGAGCTCCTCACCACCAGATGTTAATGTTATGAGAAAATGCAGGTCAATACCATTACACARCATAATGACACAGTAAGTGGTATGTTAGTATGAATCAAAATAGAAAATTCAAATTTTGGTCAAAACCTGGGTCTTTTTACTTTTTTTTAAAAGGAACTGACACAAATAATAACATCAACTTGTAATTTTGTTTCCTGTTGAAAATACAGTATAATGCATGGAAAGAAAACCCTACACAATTCACAGATAATTATGTGTACACTATAAAAACATGGTTTGACAATTTGTTATGCAGTCCTCAGCTGAATCCCTGGATATGAATTCCGTTCTCATTGTCGGAGTGTTTTAGTAGTATTACATAGAACTTCAATGTCTTTGTGGACATTGTTGTGAAATTGGTGACTTAATGTCTAGCTATCATATGTCTTTTTGCAAGACAGTTAGGAACAGTATGTACAGTACATAATTGCTAAATGATTTAAGTATGACACTTGCATTTGCTGATGCTTAATGAGACCCTATTATCTGCTCTTTGCTCCTATTACTTTATAGCCTTTTTAATCTATCAAGTATTACAGCAGTACAGTGTCCTATTTTTACATCAAAACACATTGAATTGATTTTAGGGCATAAAAGATACGCATTGCAATGCATTTTGGAATTTGTACAGTCACTGAAAGAAAAACTTTCACGATGAGAGAAAATACTTCAGAAAACACAGGGCAAAGTACATTCAGTGCCTTTATACAACATGCATTCCGTAATGCACTGTACTACTAAATCAGTTGGTGCAGTAAACTGTGATTAGCAGACTACTGTCATTGCCAAATAAAGGAAAAATGTGAAGAAAAAGAAGGCTATGAAACTGTTGTGCTAAAAATGGAAACTTTGAAATATTTTAAATTACATAAAGATGAGTATGATTTTTTCCCTTTAAAAAGAAAATAAATGCTTTCTACACAGTTACAGCACAACATGTTTTCATGGCCTTAGAATACTTAAGAATGAAAACAAACAAAAACCCCAAAACAGAACCAGAGTTAAATTATTTACTAACACAGCAAGGTATAAGCTCTTGTAAAATAAATCATTAAAAACMAAACCAGCTGACTCCCTTGGCGAGAGCACATTTCCCTCTGTGTCCCAGCCTGATCAGTGTGGCTGCTTTGTAATTATCTCCAGCCTGAAGCAGTGTGGGGGTTACCGCTCAGAACCACAGCATTCAATCTGACAAGTGCTAATACGGTTTATTGGTAAAGGATTACTCTTATCAGTTAAAAAATTACTTTCTTGCATACTATATCAATCAAATGTTTACCTCCAAATATAAATTTTTATAACAACCTATGGTTGAAGGAATGCTCAGTTTCATTTGCCAATAAATTGGTTTTTCATAACTTGCATCAAGTTTAATTTTAAGTAAGCTTTTTATATGTAGATATTTTGTTGAATTTGTAAATACACTTAAAGCGTAGGTGCTATATGCTTCTAGGTGTTACATACAAATAAACCAAGAAAGCTTATGTTGTACTGTGTAAGAAGTACTATAGCCAATGGTGTGCATGGTATTTTAAAGCATCTACTTTTTTTTTCTTCTTTTTGCTGTGAAAACAAAATAGTGAGAACTGTTCTGCTCATTTACTGCAGATTCCAACTGAATCATTCAGAGCTTTTGCCAGTGCACTACATTAGCCCATAGGACACCTTGCAGCTTTCATGTATATATTGTAGGTAAAGCACAACTGAAGTAATCCCAAATGTAAGCCAGCTGTAATAAGCTTCTTTCGCACCTTTGAGCTTTCCGTTGATCAGTTTTCTTAACAGGAACCAAAATAYGAAGTGAATTATACGAACGTTGATTTCAAAGCACAAAGAGAACATTTCTTAAAATGATTTGCCAATGGTTTTGGTAAAAAAAGAAATATCATTTTACTCTTATTAAAGTGTAGATGCTGAATTATCTGTGCATGTGGGGGTAAACATACAGGCTCACTTCTGTAATGGTGCAACAGATTTTGTATTAAAAATAAATGTGGTTTTAAAATTTCACTGTTTGTTCTGTTTACGCTAGCAGTAAAAATCACATTGGACTCATCCTGTAATCAAGAATTCAAAGTGGAAAAACAGCATGACACAACTCTGGCAGAAGTTGTTTCCATGTTACAAAACTTCTATTACTGCCACCAAATTATTTACAGAAAGTTGCAGTTCTTCACATGCTACCATTTGAAAAAATGTAAATTTCCCATTGAAATCCACTATCTGCATTTTACTTCCATGGATGTTTTTATTATTTATTTAGTCATATTACTGAAAATAAAAACTGAAACAGTCATGTTCCATACCTGCAAGAATGAGTAAGAGAAAGTAAGAATGTTGATTTGAAATTAAGAGCCCTCAGGATCCCAAATGAGGATTTTGGGTCCTAAAGGAATTGTCTGACATACAAATTTATGGGATCTGTTTTTAAATAGTACATGAAGTGAGGAATTTTTAGATATCTTCTACAGTACACAAAATCCATTGCAATGCTCTTTTCATATCTTGTCTATTCTGTGTATGAATGGAAACAGACTGGGCAGGAGGGCAGTTGTTCTGCCTAGAAGACTGCAGGAGAGCCACCGATTCCAAGAGATGCAGGTRCTTCAGGAGATGCATCCAAAAGTTGGTGTTTGGGCATGATGCTGAAAAGAGGGATCTTATCACTGAATYAGAAGCCATTCTGTCAGCCTGTCCATGTGTCATTGGAGACTCCTGGATACTTCAGCACCTGTCATCCGCACAGTCTCAGTTCTGGCACTTCTATCTTCAAATATCTTCACATTACCCTCAGATATTGGCTGCCTTGGTTTTTGTACAGGATTTGTACAGGTCTGTTGATTTTTGCAGCAATGTAAATTGTCTGGATATATGAAATACAGCTGTTTCTGTTTCAATTAAAGAATATTTCCTGAAAAATGGGTCTGAGTTCCCTAGGCTTAATTGGGAAGAAAGATTTCGTACAGTAACAATTTTTGGACCTCACACACGTTATTTGTGCATGTTCCCCAAAGTGTACTAATACATATAGTTGCTACATTTTCCTTCTAGTAATATACCTTTGCTTTTGGTTTTATTCTCACTGAAGTGATTGTATAAATCCTGAGGGAATTAAAGAGGATACCCCAATGGTAATTTTTCTTGTAATCTATTCTCATATTGTTCCTAGGAAAATGCAATTTCCTCATGGTTGCAYGTAGCAGAGGCAAAGTGGCAAAAGATTTGGGAATCAAAATCTCTTTTCATGATCTGGCCTGTTTTAAAACAGAAACCATAGGAATTATACATGAAGAAGTWTTATCTGCAATATGGAAGTGTTTTCTTCTCTGAAAAAAGAATTGGGAAAAAATCAGCATGAAGATGAGATTCCAGTAATTTCTGAAAAGCAATTGTCTATTCCTGTGTTTCCTGTCCCACTCCCTCTGTTTTCCCCCTCATCTACCTTAGGAAAGAACATTTCAGAGAGATGGCAGAAGCAGCAACTGGTTTTGTGGAAAGATGGAAATAACTGAATGTGTTACTTGTAGGAATCTACCGCCACCGCCAAATGATGCCCCTAGGATGAAAATAAATCCAACTGGCCATCATGTTTTAATCTCTGAAGGGATCTCTGGCTGCTCTTTGTACAGAAGAAGTGGAAACTTTAGATCAAACTGTCAAGATAAATATATGTCAGCAGAACTATGACAGACAGTAGATATGATCTGTTGTGACTGTAAGCAAGGAGAAAAATGGTGATCCCTGTGTTCTCATGAATTTTGGCAGCAAAAATATACACAAAGTTCCTTACTGTGCCCATTGTGGTAAAAAATGTGATCATGTTCAATACCAAAAGAATGGATTCTTCATTTGGGGCTGGAGAAGTTTGCCCTATTGTAAATTTGGCAGCACTGGCTTTGTGTCTCTGGGAAAACTGTGCAGGAAAAATTTGAAGCCAGCTGGCAAGTCATGGCTTTGCATATGTTTATACTGGAGAGAGGCAGGGCAGGACAGTTCCTGTCACAAGCACCCAGCCAACCTTTTGACCTGTTTTGCCTTGTCCTAAGGTGTTCAACTRAAGTTAGGAAGTTTAGAAGGTAATGTGGGTTCCCTGTCAGTGGAAAAACCCCCATGGCATGTCAAAAATATGAGCCAATGCTTTGGTTTAAGTCTGCCTGGCTTTCTACCACATTTTGAATGTAAGTGATGAGGAGGAAACATACCTGGTTCCCAGACCACCATGCTGTACAAATAGGGGTTTCAGACCTGAGCTTTCAAACAGGAAAGGTTTAGATGGCCCAATTCTGGTGCCAAACTTTTAAAAAATTACCAGGACTTGTGCTACATTAAGGAATGAACTACATTTACCTTTGACAATAAACTGTACTTGGTATGTAATCTTGCAGAGGGTGTTGCCCTATTTTCCATGTCCAAAGACCTTGGAAAAGGGATGCTTTGGCCTTGAAACCCAACATGTTACCTGAGAGAGGATAGCAGGCCACTCCTCTGCCTTGTGTTTGCAAAGTTCTAAAGGGCTTCAAGAGTTCACAGGACTAAGGGGACAAATTACGTTTTCTAAATGGCAGTGCTCAGGATATATTCCAAGTAGATGTTCTGCAATATATGTACTGTAATGAAAGAGACTTACGGACATGCTGGCATGAAAGTTTGCCTGTCTGGCATGGTAAGAAGGGATAGTGAAAATGAAACTGCTGGGACAGAGAAAATAGAAGAACAAAGGTATAATATTTGAGGTTGCTTGGAAAGACTTGAGCAACAGACAGTTTCTGGGTAGCTGGCCTGAAGGGCAAAAAGACAGCCAAATGGCAGAGGCAGCAGGAGCGCCTGCTAGTCTGGAGCAGTACAACCTGCTGGGTGCATCCATTGTTGACAAACAGCTTAAAATAGGTTAATGGTTAATAGGACATCATTCTCCTTCCAGATTTTTTTTTTCAATTATTATTTATCTGGTTATTCCAAGAGACTCAGAAAGATTTGCAAATCTTAAAAATGTCTGTCAAACAATTGAAAATTGCCAGCAAGTTTGTAGATTTGGCACAGGGGAAATGCTCACACAGCTGGACAATCAAACATGCAAAKCAGTAGCTTTATTGTCCTGACATTTTGAAATAAGCTAAAACTATCTCCTGGAAAGCACCAGCTTTCTGCAGGTGTAGGACAAGGCAAGCTGAAGGGACCCTTTCCCCTTGGCTTAGAAATTTGAGTAGTGGTGTTCCAGCAATATGAGGAAAGTGGGAATTTTCCCAGCTGTTGAGATAAGGAAGATACAAGGGAGCCATACAAACTGGTAGATGAAAAACCTACACTGTGAGGACTCCAAACGTGGAATACCAGAATGAGTGTTTTTTTASTCTTCAAGAGTAAAACTGAAGAGAGGAGAAAATAACAAGGCAGCTAATTGCAACAGTTTCTAGACAAATCAGACAGATGAATATAAAAGAATGCTGATATGGACAGGAATAGTTTGATTTCCAGTAAGGAGGAAAAAAAGGGCCTTTCCTAGGCTATGTGATGGCCTATAGGCCACATGAGGAAGCACAAGAAAAGTGGCTACCCTGTCTATACATGAATACTATAGCTTTAATTTTCTAGCAGTACACAACCACAGTTTTTTTTTATATAATTATGTAACTTAACAATTAGCCAGCAAGAGCTTCTATTTAGCTGATATTGTTTTTCCTTCCTGTCCTTTTCATGACAGGTGCTTGGTTCCAAAGTTTTGCTTTAATAAGGAAACAGCCTGTACTGTTCTACTACAGTTAGGCAATGATCATAAACTTTATCAAAAGGGAGATTCATATATTTTTCTAAAACAAACTGATTCATCTTCTTTTTAAATGGGAGGCAGATGAGACTTCAGTCACTCGCATTTAAAAATAACAATTGGCCACTAGAGGGAAGTCACAATTGTTGGTTAGCAGAAGCCCAAAGCATGTAAGGTCACATCCTATGTTAATGGATATAAATGTATGTGTTTGTGTGTGTGTATATTTTTTTATAAAATGTGTGTATATATACCTATATATATATATATAAAAGCACTATAAAGTAGTGGTTAAAAAGAATAAGACACAAGTTCATAATAATTCTCTTGTTTTGCATAACACATTAGTTCTATTTGTCTGTGCAATAATGACCTAATTCAACCATTTGTCATCATGATCATAAATTGCAGGGACATTTAGGGCAGAATTGCTGTTTGAAAAGTAAATTGTCAAGAACTATGGGACAGGAATGCCTTGTCTGTAATTCCACAGATAGCCTTGTCCCAAAGGCTTTTTGGAGGCAGAATCAGAAGCCAGACAAATGTCTTRCTAGGCTGTCAGTTCCCAGACACGCATGTGTCGGTATTTGTACTTGGCAGCTGTACAATAATAAAGGTTTAAAAAATGATGTTGACCTGGTTGGTGTATAGCCAACTAACTCAGCTTTTGCAATTCATATGAAACCTCCACTGCTACAATGRGTTGAGAATGGGGAGATGTGCTGGTGCTGTTGAACCTCTGCAATGGAGGGGACGGGTTCCCTTGAGAAATTCAGGAGTCTGGCTTGGCTGGGCATTTTGTAGGGCAGCGATTCATCTCACTCAAGCACCATACTTGATCTGTTTTTGAATTTGTCAGGATTGCCCTTAATCTCTGTGTCAAAGAAGAAAGGCTTAAGGTCTTGACGCATGAAGATGGGAACGTCTCGTCAGGCAGCAGATTGCGCTCCGGCGGGAGCGGGGCTCGGCGCGGCGCCGGCTCTGCGCCCCCGGCTCTGACACCCTTCGGGCCGCTCCGTTAAAGCGTGTCCAGGATGGTGACCACCATTAAGTGTTTTGATCGGGATGGGTAACACACGGCACATTTTCAGTGTCGCAGCCCCAGGAGTCCTGCTGCTCTGAAATGAGATGAAGAAATGCTGAATGGATTCACGTTGTCAAACAGCATCATCTTCAGAGGGTCTCTGCCTGCGGGAACCAGCTCAGCACGTCAGGGCCCATTCATGTGAGGAGGACAGAGGCTCTGCCCTTTGGGATCGGCATCACATCATCCTTGTGGTGGCAGTGAGGGGTGGAAGGGGGAGGCATCTGCAGGGTGTGCATGGCTTTGTAGAAGGAGACTTGTTGCATGGATCAARGTGGTAGAATAAACTAAGAAATCAGAGGTGTTAAGAAAATAACAGAAGCTTCTGAAACACTGCCACAGAAAAATCATCATAGCAAACAAATAGGTACATGCTGTTTTAGAGATGGGAATTCAGCTACAGGTTAATGGTTAACAATGAAGAATATTTAGCACGTTTTTTCTTTTTGCTGATGGTGTGAGCAGAGATGCTGAAAACTGGAATCCTGGACAGATTTTTCAGATGGAGCTGGCAGTCTCCACCCTGCCAAAGCCACTGAAGCTGCTTTCATTTACACCAGCTGAGGCTACTGCTTGTGGCATTTTAGGCAGCTCTTCAGGCAGAGCTTTGAATATGATGAATATTTTTTAGTGGGTAACTGTCTAATAGTGTCAGGGTTTCTCCACTAATGACAGCAGCCTCAGCCTCCAGCGGGGACATCAGAGCCACAGCCAGCCTATGTGCTGGAGATAGTCGCATATCAGAACTGTGATCTTGCTTTTTWAAATCATGTGTTTCAGCATGCAACTGAAAAACATTCTACTGAATATATTAAAAAAAGTGAAACACTTTAATTAAGTAGCTAATTTTGATGAGGTTATTGCTCATCAGTTGTTCACTAAGAAGTTGTAATAATAAAAATAATGTAACAGGCCCATTGCAGAAGCATTATCCATGTTTTTATGAGGCTTGCTCTCAAGGTGTGCAYTTTAATTCTACAAATAAAAGCTTGGAGACAATATTCTTGTTACTTGTAGATAAAAGTTTCTGTTTCAATGGCTAGAATTTGATGTTCCATGTAAAAGATAAGAGAAGAAGCAGCATGAATTTCACTGTCACTCATAAATTTTTCTGCAGGTTTAGTTCTGGTTTTGCTTG
>NW_026623292.1:720110-744175 GCF_030028575.1 Malurus melanocephalus
TTTTTTTTTTTTTTTTTTTTTTTTTTTTTTTTTTTTAATACATCTAGTAGCATAGGTTTCAAGAGTGATTTACATCTATTCATCATTGGATGATGAGGGTTTCAGTAAAATGTTCAGAGGAAGATTGTTGTATACCTTTAGACTGTCTGTCAAAAATCTGATGTGACAATCAGTGCAACCTGGTCCTGTATTTAGTAATAATGTCTTTCCCTGTAACTTAGATTTTAATGTCTTAAAGAAGCTTTCCATGTCAGAATTGTATGTATATAAAAATACAGACACTGAATCTGTAATGTTCAGCTACTTCAAGTGACAAAATAAAAGCTAACATATGAAACACATGGATTGATCTAGTTCAAGACAAAAGAAAAATCAGTAAATTATGGGSGAGTAGGGAGTTGATTTCTACTGAAGATAGCATAAAGTGAAACACAGAGGAGCAGAAATTATAGCCTTGCTAAAAGTCTTACCATTCATTTGTGGCCTGGCCTCACATCAAGAGCTACATTTCCTCTGYCCTATGCACAGACTGAAGGAGCCAGCTTTGCTCTGAGGCAGGGATCTCAGCCAGGGCCAAATCCTACCACCACCCCAAAGAGGAAGAGTTATGGGGGAGAAAGGTCACTAAAGGAAGGTTAATCCTTGAATGAGATTTGGTCTTCCACCCCTACAAAATGCTAGGTGAACATCTTCCATGGTAACCAGGCATGCACTGGAAAGCCTTCCAGCAAACAGGGTGGCTGTGGCCACTTAAATTTAAATTTTTCTYAATAAATATTTCATTGTATATTTTGAATTAACTGGGTATCTTTATAAAGAACTGGGTATCTTTATAAATAACTCACACATCTGAGTTACTTTTCCAAAAAAAAAGGAAAGGAATAGAGAGTAAATCAAGACTTTGCACACTTTTCATTCAAGCCAGAAAATACAAATAGACCAGTGTGTTACCAAACACAGAATATCAAAGACACATGAAGGACACCCATCTCAGTCAGCAAGAGCACCCCTTTTCCTTACACAGGGCAGAAATTTGAACTGGCACAGAGATGAACTTTTACCAAGGTTAGGAGAGAGCAGCCTGCCCACTGTCATAAGGCTCCTCATGATGGGAATGACCGCGAGCCACTTTTGCACACTCAAAGAAAGTGTGCAAAAAGCATTATTTTTAATGAGTAAGTTAACATGTTTCCTTTGTCAGCATGGGAAGAGCCTGCTTGGTCAGACAAAAAGAGTGAACCAGCATCACCCTGTAWCCAGATCCTTCTGAGCCAATGTTATGTTGGTGCTGGCAGTCAAGCTGTCACTACAGCAAGTATCCACTAACCCTACTTCAGAGCAAAAAGAGGAGACAGAGCAGGACTAACAGCTGTGTGCCTGAACCCCTCCTGAATTACTCTGCCTGGAACAACTGATCACAAGTGAACTGTGCTAATGCCAAAACAGGGTATCATGGTTGATGAGGAAGGCATGGTTTGGTGTGTGGAGCCATGTGGAGCYCCCTTTTGTCTTGCATAGTGGTTGACTCCCAAGATAAGCTGTGATTTATGTAAAATCAAGTGACTAGATACTGTGCTTTTTTGTCAATTCACACGGTTGTGTGAAGTATGTGCTGATGGGAAGGAGAGACAGTCAAACTAAATACTGAAAATGAACCCCTGGATATACTGTGCCACCAGCCATTACTGTTCCTTATTAACATCATGATAAACAGGAGATTTTTACTGCATGTTATACACCATTGTGCTCTTACCTGGTGGTCTACAAAACATTTAGAACTATTCTRTTGACTTTTGGCTTTCTAGTTCCAATAGACACACTTGAGACACATACAAGAAGCAGGAATTTAGGCATCACCRTGGATTTCCTAAGCACATTAACTTTACAGTAGATCTTAAAAACAMCCTTTAGAAATGAGCCCACACACATAGATTTGTTGCATGAAACAAAAAAAAAGCATTTGTCCTCAGTGCATCAAACATTCAAGARAGCTAAACCCTGTGAGAGCTTGTGTCATGCAAAATGAGTATATACCTGAGGTGTGCAGGTTGGCCACAGCCATATGCTGTGAGTCACACAGTGCTGCTCAGATCTGTAAATCTCTCCGTGTTTCGTTGCTCCTAACAGCAACAGCTAACAACCCAAAAATGCATTGCTCTAACTCTTCTAAAACTCAGTGTCTTTGGGTTTAACCTCAACTGGCAACAAAGTACTACAAACCACTCACTCAAAATGGTTTGCCTGGATAAATGTGCTCGTTGAAAGGTTACTGTCCAGATTGAATAGCCCCAGGCATTCTGCTTCAGTTTTGACATGGGTCCGTGCATCACCCTTGCAAGAAAGGTTGTCAGCTTCATTAATCTATGCACTAACTTTTTTTTTCACCTTCTAAGATCCTAATAAGCTGAAAACATGCCTAACCTTGAAGTGATAGCCCAAATCATATTTGAAGAGCTGTGCTCTGGAATAAACCCACAGATAAAATTGAAATATGTACTGATTAAAATAAATGGCACATAGCTGAGCTGCATGTGGCCAASTGTTAGTAATGTGATACTATAATTACCAGTTGAACCCCTGCCTTTTCAACAGGTGTGCTCAAACCACATTTAGCATGTCTACATATTTTAACTGAAACATACATATAGCCAGGAATTTTCAGTTATAATTTCTTAGAAAGTTCAAACCAGTGCTAAAGCCTCTCCTTGTTTCTAAGGCTCAGTGTAGCTTTGGAACTTGTTGGTTTGCATCATTCTGCCTTAGAGCAAACAACTGAAGCTAAGCCTGAAAAGGGAGGTGGGGGAGAGATTGAACGGACCCTTCAAAAAGAATTACTTTAAATAAAGTACTCTAAAATTACCTAATCATATTTTCTGAGAAAATAAATGGTCGGTTTAGAAAACCCATCTCTGCATGTGTACTTTTGCAAACAGAGCAGTGACCATGCCTACCAGAAAGTGAGATCCCACAGAGTTCACTCCACTGAAATAAAATCCAAAGTGGTTAGTAGGGAGAATATCCTACTCTTTTGTGAGGCTGAAGACTCTCCCCAATTGACAACAGGATAGAGGGAGGTCCAAATTGATTTTATTGCAGTGCTCAGCTTTTGTTCTTTGAGTATTTTGCTCTATGTTCACAGATGAGTTTTATGATGGGTTAGTTTTCCAAGGCTGCTTTCTTTTCTCTCTCCTATGGTATGATCTATTTCTAAAGACAATATGCACTGTTTGCTTGAGACACAAGAAATTGTCACTATTAAAGATGTCTATTTAAAGTGTGTTTTTCAAAATATTTTCATTTTTAAGGACACGAACTAGCAGCAAAATGAACAGGACAAAGTGCACAGGTCAGAGAACATGCACATATTTTAAATATAGGTTGGCCAATATATATGATGTAGGTGTACCCAATTTAAGGTACATTTTATATATATATATATATGCTGATTTGAGCATTAACACTCCAACAGAATTCAGAGCATAGGAGGGGTGAGGAAGGTGAACAAATAGGTAAGCAACAGATCAGAGGAAAAAGGCAGAGATAAGAAAATGTAAGGGACCAAAACAAGACTTTTCTGCAACAGCTGTATTTAATTCTGCTGCTTTGAAAGAAATGAGTCTAGAAGATCTTCACATTCTATGAATAGGCATCTAGAAAATCCACCCAGAAAAGCTTAATGGCCACTAAAACATGATGAAGGAAGCATGAACCTTGAAACCTTGAAAACAAAACCTTGAACCATGAGCCTTGAAATAAAAAACAAGAAGTGAGTGGCTGACTGCCCAAGCCTAAAAGGAAACTGCCTGCCCAATGCCACATGTATACTAGTGTGAAGCCTTAAAATGTTTTTTTGTTGGAGGGAAAAGAACAATTTTAGAGCCAAGTAATTTCCAGTCTTTTACTGAATAGGAGTTAGTAAGACATCCATGGAGAATGGAGTTGATTTAAATACATTATTCTGAAGGGTATTCAGCAATCATGTTCTCACTAAATGGACAATCAAGTAAGTCACACTCTCCATTTGGAAATGCGGTTCAGTGGACCTAATATCTGGGTCCAGAGTTTAGTTTCAGGATCCAGCCCCCTTTGGAGGCTCACACTGCTCCAAAACCTCTGAGCTGAGAAAACCCTGCTTATGTTTTGGATAGTCAAACCACAAGTGGTAGACTACAGACATGTATGTGATCAGCTTCAAAATTAGTAAATTCCTGTGAGTAATAAACTTAAGGGTAAATTGAAATTTATATGGTAGTGAAGTTAATGGAAAGAAGATCGGATTTTCACTGTTCGTACCATATATTTTGCTAATAATTTTTCCAGTTGGTTCAGCTTGCTGTTATGGTGCCCTGACCACTATGTGCCCTTCCAGCAGTAGAAGATAATAGATTTGCTCTTCAGTCCATATCAAACTGCTCCCACAGAGCAGGACTGACCAGATTGGAAACAGACAGGTCCAAACCCTTTATGAAAATGAGAAAACAGGACTGTCAGAATTCAGGCAACTTGGAAAAGAGTTTCAATGTAATTAAACAAATCTCTTTTTACTACTCTTATGTCTATGATTTTCCTCCTTGAGATCACATCCATCACCAGAAGGAATTAGTTACGGTTATTATTATTTATGTCACAACAGTAGTGAGGCTTTTAGAGATCCCAGTAAGTTACGTGATACTAAAATATGATTTGGCCCATTGTACCAATATAAGTTGCTTAAAAAAACAACTTAGCTTTTATCTTTATCCTCTCACAAGACACACTGATAAGATACTCTCTACTTTTGCAAATTCTCTTAAATAACAGCCAACCATTAGCCTCAGGCCCATGTCTTAAATCYTTCTCCTAAGAGTAAAAAAACACATCATGGACTGGGACAGGAAATGGAGACACAGAAGGACTGCAGGACTTGCCACTATCCACTTACCTGTCTAAGATGTTTGTTTGGGTCAGTCCCTCAAAGCAGAAGGAACCAGCTTARCCTTTTTCTTCCCCAAGAGCTGAAAGGGTGTTGCTCAAATTTTATAAAAAAAGTAATCACCTCTAGCCAAAAGTAGAAGTTAAGGTACACAAATTTCTTCACTAATACTGTTTAGAAATCCCTGCAGGAACTGTGTGAGGGCTGGTGGAGAAGGGGGAATGATAGGGGTGGGGAAGAGATTTTGGTGGTCAAGGGAAAGGCTCCAACTTTCTTCTGTCCCTGYCCTCAGACCTCTTCTCATTCCCCAGCCCCAGGAGAGACTTGTTGCAGGCATTGTATTTATAGTGAAAGCTGAAAGCTGTTTGAATAGTTCATTGCTGCAATTTTACTGCCTAATATCAGGGGAATTAGTTTAGAAATGGGAGTGTCCCTTCCAGGGCATTTTGAGTGACAGTGCCTTGGTGAAGGTTCGGTATGATATGGATTTGTTCTGCGACTCCTTATAAGCTCTTGACCCTAATTCTTTGCACATCAATAAAGTTCAGGAATCTGAACMTTAGATTTGAAAATAAACAGATGATTTAGCGGTTCAGGTTAGCAAACAAAAAGGTGACAGTCTGAAAAATCAATGCAGGAAAACAGGAATTTAACAACAATTTCTGTGCAGTTTACATTTTGAATAGGGACAGAAATCATGGTACTTAGAGGTTGTAAATCTTTATAGAGTCTGGCTGTAGGTGCAATTAATTATCRATTTGGCATCAGGAAACTCAAAATATGAGCAAGTTCATTAAAATGGGAACATAAATGGGGAACTGTGCAAAAAAATCCACTTGTCCTTAAATCACAGATTCTGTAAKAAATAAAATCTCTGCCCTTGAAGAAAGATATTTCAGTCTGTTAAACTCTGGCAAGGGTGATTTGAATCCATCGTGTCAGAAGTATACTCATCCTGCTGGAAGAACTCCAGAAATGAGATTAGCAGTTGTTCAAGCAGGAAGTAATAAAAGCAATTCAGCCTCCTCTGGGGAAAGGTAATACCACAACAACGTGATTTTCCTGGGATAATGCAGCATTAGGCTGGTGAGTGAGTTGATGTCATTGATAAAAGGTAGACTGGAAACCGTGATTACTCTGGTGAAATAAGTTTCACTCCAAAAGAAAGGGCATAAATCATGGTATGTACTTGAAAAATAGTCTGACAGTACGCCCAAGAAGATAAAATGGCTACAAACACACATGGGTATAATACAAAAATGTTAGTGATTATATTGATGGCAATAATCCATCACCAATTTTAGTTATCAATTGTGAACCTCTAGACACCATCCAAAATCCAAAAATGGACAAAAATAATATTTGACAAAACCTCTAGTTTTGCACATACAGCTGCAGAAAGAAAAGCTGAATCCTGACCCTTTGGTGCCCTTGGAGTTCAGTTCTGCTGTGAATTGACAATGTAAAGAGGTGAGGTCCTACAGCCCTCTCCCATGGTGTGTCCATAGCTATCCGTGATGTGATTACACAGTCTCGTACTGCGATGAATGGCTGTAGGATATGTGCAACTCAGCGTCCTAGCCTGCAGCTGGACATGCCACTGAGAAAAGGTATTATTTCAAACAAATGCTTGGTATCTTTTTAAATTATCATTCCTGAAAGAACACTGAAAACAAGAAGAAGCTGAGCCAGTGGGACAGGAAGATAAATACAAACTAAGAGTAAAAGCACTGATGGCAATTTGGCAGCCTAAGAAGTGCTGGAGGGATGATAATGAATAGGAACTGTTTTTCCAGGCACTGAATACAGCTACTGTGATTTAGATTTGGAAGCTGTATAAAGGTCTGTAAAGAGTAGGAAAAAACCATTACTGAGACTCCAGTTCTGAGCAGATCCTATGAAACCCCAGGGGTCAGAGCCTGGTGCTATAATAACACGTCTGACTGCTTAACTGGAATGTTTCCATAGCTATATATAAAATGATTTCTAGGAAGAGGGACCTGCACCTGAGCCATTTATCATTGTTTATGGCTCGGTACAGACCGTGTCTCATGAGCTTCCCATGGCTCTACTTTCAGTGTACATATTASAGTAGGCATCCTTCACTCCATGACTGGCACCTTTTCTCTGCATTGGAAAATAAACAAATCTGGACTCTGCAGGGTCAGAGGAGCCCTTAAATGCTCTTACTGGTCTACAATAGTCCCTTTCCAACTTCATGAGCTGTACATTACCAAATGAAGAACATACATGGGCACAACACCTCAAAAGAACTCAATTTCTACTGTAACAAAGACAACTTTCCTTTTCCAAGGGACAAAGAGACTTAGATTTGACATAACTACTAATATTTTGAGAGAGTAAAAAACATGAAGGAGGCAGAGGAGTGCAGCTACGCTATGTAGCTGTTACACTGATTCAGACAAGAGAGAGATGAGACTGAAGTCTGAACAGGGAGAGGCAACACGCAAAGTGTTACATCTGGAAGGTGTCAGTCAGGAAGCTGAGACTGGTTCCAACTACCTAGATAAACTAAGTAGGCATGGAAATAAAACAGAGTTGAAATGCAGGAGAAAGGCAGATGAGTCACAAAGGAGAAGGAGACCTTAAATAGCAGTCAGATAAAAACTCACATAGGATGGGATACCAAGAAAAATATATAAGGGTTGATGTGCTGAAAGCAGAAGGGAAASAGAGTTGGATGACACAATATTTCTTCTTCCATAAATGTTTTAAAATCAATGTGTAGAGAAGTTTTACAAAGCAATGAAAAACGTGAGCAGAGGAGCGTTTAGAAGCAGTCAGACAGCTCACTTGGTAGAAATACAGAGGTAAGGATGAAATGGGGACCTACATGGAACAGGCTGAGAACTCCCTTTTGGAATGGAGGCATTAGATACCAGAATAGTAAGTAGACTTTGGTATTTCCATCGCATACATACATAATGAAAATTCTTTATGAGTTCATGTGATAAGACTGTCAAAACCCCACTTATTATTTCTGAATTATTCACTTAATAGGAGTTTCTGCATTTTCCCAGTATGAAGACTGGATGTAATTAAATGGGTGTATGAACTGAGTAGATATCATGGTCAAACAGACATAACCTATTGCAGGGAAATGCCATTGAACTTGCCCCATATAATTAACAACCAATCATCAGCTTGCTCGGGCCCTGCAGAGATGTGCTTTCATTAGCCTGAGCTGGCTATTGATAGCTTCCTGTATTTCCATCACCCCCTGGAGCACAAGGCAGCATTTCACACGTGTCTGTATTTGGGACTGGTTGGTCAGATATGGGGAAAGACTGCTAGGGGCCAGCTGGGATAATGATTTTTAACAGCTGAACTACAGAATCCAAGGCAATTATATAAAATTAATTCAGACTGTAAATCCAATTAAAAATAAGTTTTTAGCACCATGAAAAGCAGAGCATTTTACTGTAATTATATAAATATACTTATGCTAATTATTTTTCTCACCAGAATGCAAAACAATGCTTGATGAGTACAGTTTTGTATTATCAGCAGTTTACAAATATCACAGAAATTGTGCAGGTTTGAAAGCTCAGCCCTGGTAAAGTGAGAAATGAAGCAAGTCTAAGCAAGTTCTCACACAGAGCCAAKAATTGTATCAGGCTTTTGATTTAGCAGCACCAGAAGTTACTGAAGCTTTATAGCCAGAGGGATTCTCACAACTGAAGAAGCAGCTCCTTGTTTAATTTCAGACTGCCCATGTACACTGGCTCATAGCCACAAGTTTTAAAATAAATGAGTGCCGTCTTTGTGGGAGTGCACTTTGTGGGTTTTGGCACTAATCTGATACACATGATCRTATATTCTAATGTAGCACGTTAATGTTGTAAAAATGTGATAAGCCTTTAGTAGGTCACCAGTGTAATCATTGTTTCTGTTGTTATTGTGTGTGATATTGCATGTCTTTCAGGTTATCAACACGACACCACRAAGAAAATAAATCTAAAACCTTTAAAATACTTCAAATTAAAATTACTATGAAGCATCCCATTTCCTAAATTCTAGAGGAATAAGTACAAATTTATCAKCCAAATCCACAGACAATCTTAGCAATGTCAATTTACATATCATTCTCTTMAAGTGTAACTGTAAGGACTTCAGAATGAGGGATTCTCCTGAAAAAGGATGTATTTTATTTTCAGGTAGCATGAGCAATATACACTGACATTGTATACACTGCCTTTCTTGAGGTTAAGGGGCGGCTTCTCTGTCCTAGGTAGAAAAGATATAATAAATGAAGAACAGTTGTGAGCTTTTCAGTGTTGTGACTACATGATTAAAAAGCATTTTAAAATATCCAGGTACTCTCACTGACATTCAGTTCCCCATCTTTATTCATCTGCTGAGATTTATGGCCCTTGCTGGCTAACTATGTTGCTATACACAAGATACCAATCAGGTGGAAGACCCACATAGCCTTGGCTCCTCATCTTCATTGACGGTTTTCTTCTTCAAGATGTCTCATACTGGCCTTTTCACAATCACAAAAAATCTTGTATAAAATCACAATACCYTCCAAGTGGTTTTCACTGCATCTTCACAGTCTTTACTAACCTTCACAGCCTTGTCCCTGTATTTAACCTACAAGATTCAAACTGCTTCTATCCAAAGAAATACARAAAATGTTTGACAGTGTTTCCAAGCACTTGGTAACTAAAAAACTGTAAGGACTCATAGGAGGGCTTGAGGAACACAACACTTCTTTGGAGGATCATTGCATGGGTTGTGTGCTAATTCTCAAAACTGAAGTAGTCAAACATCTGCAGGTGTCTAAGATGGAACTTGAGGTCCAGTAGAGGGACTTGCTTTTTAATTGAGTCTTTTCAGAGTGTGTTGTGCCCTCCTGTGCCCAGGAGCCACGTGAGAGTTCTGTGTCTGGGACTCCTGGAAGGACAGAGACGATGGAAAGACTCTAACATGTACATGTGGGCTGCCTTCAGCTTTGTAGGACTTGCTGAAAACAGTACTGGGATCTCAACCCTTCCACATCTGGCCAATTTCAGCCCYATTCTTCTTTCAGTGTGCTGCAGTTAAAATCAAATGATGAGAAACTCTCCCAAGCCTGCCTTCCCTGGCAGCAAGGCTGCGGGCTTCAAATGAAACTTGGCTGTCTCCCAGTGCAGGGCTGTGAGCCCAGACACCGATGAATGACCCTCTTCTGCCATATAGGCACAGGACACACATTCCTTTTGAAGGAAACTGCTGTGAGGTGAGTTGTTCAGCTGTCCTTGCATTCAGTATGCTAAAATAATGCCCTTGTGTTTTTAAGGAAGATGTGTTATGGAGACAGTAGACCTCTACAAGATGGGTTTAAAGAAGGCAGGAATTTTGTGACCTCAAGGAAAGCAGGGCTGTGTATGTCTCCCATCTAAAATGAGTCGATAAAAACCCCAAAACTCACAGTTATTTCACTTCTCTACCTATTTTCTGCCTGTTAAAAGCACTTTGCAGCTCCTTGACAAGCATTATGTCAGTGAGAACAAGGTGTCTCTGGGGCATAAGAGCTGCCCAAGTAGTGCCTAAATACCTCCTTCCAAATTACCTCTTACTCATTCACTGAAATGACATTGAACTCACAACAGAGGTGACAGGCGGATAAAGATATACAAAGAAATAATTCTCTTGACTTGCATTTTCTAACCCTTTTTCCTCTAAATGGAATACATATGTGTATGGATATATGTATRGAATATCAAACATGCAGCCATCTATGGCATTTACTTTGGCTGACAGAGGGTGGAATCGTGGTGTAGAGCCTTGCTCATATTTGGACAGTACTTTGTGGACATCCAGTACTGTCAGTTCTGACTCTGGGTCCTGACATCTAAGCCCTGTGGCTCTGCTTGCCACTGTGTCCTCTCCTGACTTACTAAGTGTAAGGCTAGGACTGCTGAGATGAGGGAATACCTAGTTTTATGTGTCACTGGCATTTATGGGTTACTGAGATGGCAAAGAAGCTCATTTATGTAATACAGCCTGCACATTTCAATGTGCCCCAAGGGGAGRTATTTGCTGCACAGCACTGCCAAAAATACATGCTTAAAAATTAGTAGCTTTGGGGGATAAAAATTGAACTTGAGCAGCTATAAGGATGATTAGCTCCTTAAATCTCTTCTGTGAATCCCATTAAATTCAACTTCCACTGCCTGAAGAGTTCTCTCCTGTCCCCCTGCCAGCTCCCTAGATAAAGGGAATGTGTAATGCTGGACAAAATATTATTCTAACAGAAGGCTTCCCTCATAATTAAAAATGGAGAAACATTCATCAGTTTCCAAATTACATGGRATTCAGCTCTATGTACAGACACATTTCTGACCTACCTTTGAGCCAGTTTTGCATTCCTTTTACTGACCTGCAGAGTTGTTCATGAATACTTGACAGCTATTGACTTCCTACACAATCTCAGAAGCAACCAAGGAGAATCTTTAGAACCAATGCATTTCTGGAGAATACTTTGTTGTTGTTTCTTTGCGTAGAAACAAGGAAAAGTAGAGCCTAAAATTATTCTCTTTTTTGGGCTTAAAGATGCTGTAGTACTGTACAATGGTGCAGATGATGAGAAAAAGGGCCTGTTGCTGAGAGTATCTGCTCCTTTTCATAAAAGTTTGAATTCACTCTGACCCCATCATCCTTTCTATGTTTAGCTGAGTTATCTGGTCCCTGAAAAGAGCCTGGAATCTGGACTGTCTCCAAGATGCTCCCGTGCACACTCAGCTTGTCTTTGTACACAACCTGAAATCTAAGATGCAGTTTCTTCCCATGTCATACAACCCTGAACAGGCAGTGTGTATTTACCCTCTGACCTCCCAACGGCACCTGTGGAGATTTTCCACACTCRTTTTGATAAAAAGAATAGACATCTAAATGTTTTAGACCCAAATTTTAAGAGGCACAGAAGTCCTTAGCAATGCACATAAATCTCTGGTTTTAATGTGGGACAGATCTTTTGAAAAAAAAATTGTTTGAATGGTTATCAGTTGTATTGCTAATCTCTAGTATTTCTTGGGAGCATTTCTCACAAATACAATAATGCAAAACCACAAGTTTGTCTAATTGCTCCCTTCATGAGCATGTGGTCATGGTTAATTTGAATTTTAATCTTAACTGTGGCCATTTTTTCCTCATCCTTGAATCAAGTGTACTTCCCCAAGCCCTGTACTTGCACTGTATGAACCCCAGGAACACAGGCTGTTTGACTGCCAGCCAAATCCTCATTAACCCGCTGACTATTCCAATCACAGACTGACCAATGTGTCCAAGAGGGTCAAGGAAAATAAAGGTCAGGAGAGGGTGGTGATGTCTGCTGGTGATGTAAACCTGTATCCTCACAGTGGCGCTGCAATTTCATCACTGCACCTGACTCCAAAGTACACCARCAGGTACATGGAATTTTGGAGAATCAACAGTGTGTTCTTGGGAGATAAAGGAACATTTTTTAATATGAGAAGGGCATCTGGGTTTGMCTCATGATGTATGCATCGATAATCCATTTCTTATGGAATTGGTCTCTGGCATTGTAAGACACTGAAATAATCACCAAATGCCAGATGTGACAAAAAAATGTAATCACCCTGATTTTGATCCCATTTTTAATCCTGTGTTAGCTTTTTATTTAATACACACTTACACAACTTGTTTGGAGCCCAAAGAAGGAGGTTTTATGCCATCATGACAGAATGAGTACATATTGTGCCTCCAAGTCTCATAAYTTCAACAAGGGATCTGATGAATAAAAAAAATTTATTGTAAGATCTGCATTAAAAGGTTGCCTCCTTTTAAAACTCCTCCTCTGACCTATTATCTGCGATTATCTCATATGTTGCTACTGCAAAGCAAAGGCTTGATTATATTCATTAGTTCATCTGATGTAATACTTAAAGGAGATCCAAATCTCATTTGTACTTCCTCAGGTCATCACTTCTATTTCCATGTCTAAAAGCTGGTGAAGTTTTGAATTAACTTGACACAGCTTCCATACCAGAAAAAAAGCAGGAAAGGCTGTTGGAGGATGCTCTCTTTTGTGGATAAAACCAACACTGAATTCCTCAGGTTTGATTTTGCACAGATGCTGGTACACAGCACAAGAATTTAAGTAATCTATCTGAAGGMAATTCATTACAACTCTAAGCACCCCAAACAGTCAATGAGTCCTTAATTTTACCATCAGACAGTTTGTCAAATTCCTCCACTAAGTCTTGTACCAAATACAGAATATCTGCTCTCACTACTGCTGAAGAGCTCTCAGATGAGAGCATTGAGTGTGTTTGCAATTAACAGCCTGTCTTTGTTCTAGACTAATTTTTCCAATATTAAAGCAATATTAAAGCAATATTAAAGCAATATGCTATTCAGCAGCTCATTACTACAGCTACAAGTTGGTAATGTTTGCAGGGGCAAACAGAGCACTGCAACAGTACATGTGCCATCGTTCCTGAGTTCAGCCTGAAGGATGGCCTATGGCAATTTTGTCTGAGACAAACCAGTAAAAATGCTTAAACTATTAAAATTAAAATACTGTTACCTAAATTTTCCATTCTTAAATTGCATTTCCTAGACTGTTTTGACCTTGCCACCAGGATGGCATCTCTGTAGAGGAAAGATAAATACATATTCATGAATTTTATCTTAAATGACAAGTCAGAAAACCTGTTTTAAAACCACATTATTGATTTGGGAAAAACAAATACTAAAAAGTTATGAAGTGCTAAAAAGAGATTTTTCTGCTTAAGACTAATTTCCTTCTTTTATGCATGGATTGTAGTAATTTTTGACAAAATAAGCAAAGCCTGTTTTCTCCACCAATGTCTCAGTGAGCATAYGCTCAGCAGTATGCAGAGTAGCATTGTGGACCTACTCTGGGAATGGTCTGGCATTATTTAATAGGAAATGTTATTCACAGAGTTTCAACCAGTTGTGTCCACCTGATGCTGTTTCCCCTGCCCAGGCATTCCCGGTATCTCCAGTAGCTCTAAGAGCTCTCCCATGTCCCCTTTTGCCCTGTCTCAGTCAGCACATCCAACCTAGCCTGTATTGAGTCAGGATACTTCTAGCACAACATCAGGACCTCAAAGTGAGGAGAAGGGTGTCCTAAGGTTAGACAATAAAGCAATTTCAAGGACAGTTCGGCTTGCTGCAAGTAACTCTGGACAAACACAGGTTCTCTCACTCTTGCTCATGCAACTCAAGTTTGTTACAGAACAGGGAGTACAAAGTATGTTTGAACGTGAGGATGACACAGAGGAGCTCTGAGGTCAAAGCTGTTCCAGTAAATTAAACAGTAAATTAAAGTCTTGGGGCACTGACACCCACCTGTCTGCACTCTTAAGTGATGGCACAGTTTTGATCTGGACTGACAAGCACTCTAACAAACAGTTCACTGTCACCATTGGGAAACTAGCACAGCCAGGGCCTTTCCCAGCAGGCAGCAGCAATGAAGCCCCCCTGCTGTACAGAGAGAGATTAAAATGATGCCACAGGCAATGTCAGGCCAGCTGGCCTCTGTACCAGACATCAGGCACATGTAATTTTTTTTGCCTGAATATATTCTGACTCAGTCGTGCTTATTGCACCCTGACTCATTACACTTTTAACCTGTAGAACAGTGGCAGTCTTTACTCACTTGGGCAGTCATTTGCCTGAGTTTGACCAAAATTACAGAAGGAAAAGTACAAAAACTACATCCGTGTCTAATGATGAGACCATTTCCAAAGGATAAAGTCCTCAGATTTCCTAAAGATAAACATCAACATGTTAGGAATTTGTTAAAGATTTTATTTGAGCATGGAAGTTGTCAAGCTGTATGCTTAAAAAAATCCTAGTTTGGAAATATTATAACCAAGTTGAACAAAATTTTCTAATGTAAATATAAGATGACATTGATRGCACAGACACTCCAGTAATGGAAGCTCTTTAGCATAAGGAATAGTAAGGCTGCAGAGATTACAGTTGCTTTTCTTAGTTCCACAAGCACAGCAGCAGACAGCTCATCAGCCCCAAGAGTGTTGAACCTGTGATTTGAGCAGCCCCTCTGCTCTCTCCAGCACACYGCTGGCTAGTAATTTGTACTTGTAAATAAAAGCCTTAATTTTCAGTAACTTTACTTTCCTTTTGGTCAGGCAGAAAACATTGCATCGCTTTTCCAGAATCCCTTTAAAAGGTCAGTTCACCAAGGAGGGGGGGGGCTTTGGAAAGCTGCAGGAATAGCATGTGGGCTGCCACATAAGGTGTGCACAGCTGGTGTTCAGCAGCTGTGAGATGAAAATCACTATAGAGTGCTAAAAGGGCTGCTGCCAGGCTACTAGCTTRTTGGATTTGTATTTGGAATTTTTGTTTATTTTGCTACCTAACAGTGACTCTTTCTAGTCTTGGCTTTTTTCTTTCTGTATWTATGGCTTTAAAATTCTCATTTACTGTGCAGTCATTACTGGCAATTCCATCTTTTATGCTTTACTGATGTCAGGTTTGTACACAGAAGGAGCCTTTCTGGCATGCAGCTGCAGCATTTTGCAGAGATGACTTGGTCTGTCGGAAAGTATCACCTAAGAGCATGACAGTGTCACTGCTGATGCCTGAAATGTGTCTTCATGTGTCTAAAAGTCCTTAATGCGGTTGGACTTAACTGGACACAGCTGATTTTCAGATTCTGCTTGAAAAACAAAACTGAATGGAAAAATAGCATGTGATCTCACTTGTCACACATGGCCCTGGTCTTTGGGAGCTTTGGGGCCAGTTGCGTGGTGTCTCAGAGTTCTCTGCACTAGCACAGTGGCCAAAGGCCAGACCAGGAGCAGCCTGGTCACAGCCTGAAGTGTTCATCTGCATCTGCTTCCAAGTCACTCCTTCTTATCCACACARGAACAATTTGCATGTTTCTTCAACCTAAGCCAGACACTGTGGGAATAAGCAGTGACTTTTGCACTCCCTTCTGATTTGCACTCAGTCCGTTCTCTGATCTTTTCTTTGTTTTGCATTTCTGCTGGGTTATGAAATAGCAGACAGCCATTTGGGCTCTCTTGCTTGGAGCACCTGCTTYTTTTGAAAACACAATTTAAATCATAGTAAGGGGACACGCTGTTATTCTCAGTGTTAACTCCAGAGAGCAATAACGCTGGCATTCTGGGATCTGCTTATTTATCCACCTATGCATTTGGCTTCTCGTGTCTATATTGTTTATTTATAATGCAATTTCAGTGACTGCAGTCTGGAATATATCAGTTATCTGGAAGTCACTGGAAAATAAGTATGCACATTAAATATTGATGCATCATGTTTCCCACTGTATTTAAAATGCTAAGATRGAAATTAGGAGCTTGATCCAGCAAATTTTACCATGTAGGTAGTTTCATTGACCTCATCAGCAAGGCGAGGCCTTTGTGTGTAAGTGTCTTTTCAAACTTTGTGTGAGATATAGTGACAAGAAAGTCAATAAATTTCTCTAACAATGTCTGAATTTCAGTGCTTAGCAGTTTACTTTAGGGGAACACAACAGTTTTATCTATGATGCATTTTAGCAAAGCCATTCAGTGTATTATTTTAAAAAAATATGCTGATATTAAGAAATACAGGTATGTACTGGCTGAGTAGTTACAATGCAATAGTGCTGCACACCAAATTTATGAACATTCCACAGTGTACAAAACATGTAATATTTTTTACAAGGTACAGTATCTTTATCTTCCCCCGCCCCTTYAGCAAGAATATAGGGCTTTGCCTTGGAAAATCCATGGAAGCTTGCTGGAGATTCAAAATTTCATGCTAAAAAACAAAGAATTATTGCACTCTTACAAAAAGAGTGGAATTAACTAATATCTCTTTCTCCACCRTCTTTATTCATCTCAGCACGAGCTCCAAGGAGCTATCTAAAAACATGTTTATAATGAAGCTCTAGGGATGACTGCRTAACACCCTGTTGTTCAGAGAAAGTTCCTTCACCTTCCTATTTCAAGACTCCAATGCATGYGGGTAATATACATTGAACTCTTGGGAATCTTCTTGTGATCCCTAGTTGTTCCATTAAATGAACTTACTCTGTTTTACATACCAACTATAAGGGGGTCTCTCTGAAGCTCCTGACTAAACAGGAGGGACCATAACCTGAGTGCAATAATCCATTTAATAGATGCTGGAGTTGTTATTTATATGCTGCACGGGCAGTATTTAGATACTGTATTAGCAATAAATCTAATCATAATCATCCACATAATCACTGTCCTACTTCTCATGTCTGGCCACTATTCTGCTACCATAAGCCATGATGCAGTTTATGATTAGTCACAAAAATGCTAGGAACTAGAGAGGCTTTAATTGTCAACTGTAATTGTTGGGGTTTTCTGCCCCCTGAGGTATTGTACCTGCYAAGCACAAAAAGCACCAAACCACCAAGAAACAAATCCTAACTTTACTGGAGCATTTCATTACCTCTCCCTTTATTTATTTATTTTTGTGTACTTTTAGAAAAAAAAAATACCTTGCTTGAAAAAAACATGAGTGAAGAATCTTTTGAAGTGCAAGTTTCTGGTAGAGTTTAAAGATTGGACTTTTATTAGAAGATCCCAACTACTGAGCAACCAATTTGCATCAGTCCCATGAGAATTCTTTGAATTAAGTTTTGTCACATATTGCTGAGAAGATTAAAGACTTATTGGAGCTCAAAWWGAAAATATTTTATTGGATGAAAATTAGGACATAGTCCTTRTCATTATTTTCTTCCTGATGAAAATTGTTCTAAATCCATTTGTACACAGGAACATGCATACTTGCATATATCTTTCTTGATATCATCTCTGTCTCTATCTCTACCATCTATCTATATCTTTATTTAAACACATGCACRGTCAAGACAAGGTGAACAGATTTCAGATATGGAGGTTTTAGGCTACAGCGTTATCATTAGCACTATCAGATTTCTATGGTCCTCATGTTGTAGCTGTAGGGCTCTACCATGCTTTGCAGCATCTACATTAAAGCTCTCAATGGCATTCACCAATGTCCAGTCTTATCAGGACACAAGAAGGAAAAACTGTACTAGCTGTAGTACAACTTTTGAATTTGATAAAGTTGAGGTTAGGCTACCTACAACAGGATATTAAGAAAACAAWGATAAAATGTGATATTTAAGCAGGGCTGTTCTGCTAATGAAAAATAATTAAAACTAAGTGAATATGATGGTAGTTTTTGGTGATGTATTTTGATGCTCCTCTAGTACATTATTTTGGTGCATCTTATCTCCTGTACTGATGATCATCAGGCAAATGTGCTGGCAAGCAGTAAGCTTGGCTCCATCTTTACCACTGAGCTGATAGTGAGGTTGTTTTGTTTTAGAAATTTCAGTGGTAAGATCTTCTGAGAGCACCTTTGCAAGCACTGCAGCACTCCAGCCTTGATGCAGAATGCTCGTATTCCCCAGCAGAAGACAACGGCAGTAACAAAGATGCCACCCACTACTGACCTTGAAGGCAACTAACAGCACAGATAACAGTAGATATACAATTTTTAGCACTAATCTTTCTCCTATTTCCTCCCACAATCAGGCAGGGCTGTATCAGCTTCTGTACCTTTTCCTGTCAAGCAGATTTCAGATAAGATTTAGGAAACAGAGGTTTGTTCCTCTTTGTCYCACATTGCTAATAAGCAATGATTAGCAGGCTAGTGTAAATATAAATGTACTGCAAGACCAAGGCATCTTCACACTTAGGGTAAAGCATCCAATACTAATACTAAGTAYATAATACACAAATACCTACTGTGACGGAGAACCTTCCATCAGAAATGCTCCTTCTAAAAGAGCTTCTTAAAATATCATCAAAGAATTGTTCAATACTGTTCAGAAAACTGGAGCATACTGTAGCCTCTACAGMTATGCTGAACCCTACTGCACAGAAATACATCTTCTTTGAAGTAAATTAATTTTTTCTTTTTGTATGTCTGATGAATATTTTATTTTAAAAAGCAAATAAAAAGTGACATAGAAATATACATTATATATTTCTCTCACAACATGATGCTGAAAGAACAGAAAAATCCAGAGGCCAAAGTAAAGATTATGTCTGCTTTATTTCTGAGGTTTGAAAAAAGTCTTTGAAATCGG
This sequence comes from Malurus melanocephalus, assembly GCF_030028575.1. Classification (NCBI taxonomy): domain Eukaryota; kingdom Metazoa; phylum Chordata; class Aves; order Passeriformes; family Maluridae; genus Malurus; species Malurus melanocephalus. The sequence goes on from NW_026623292.1 coordinate 739,145, forward strand.
TGTATTTTCTTGTGAAAGCCTTACACTGCATGATTTCAATAGCAGAAAGTGCTTAAAACAAGTTATCAAGACAGAAGAASTAAGCTCCATACCTTTCACAGTCTATGTGCTACTGTGCAAGCCACTTCAGTAATTTTCATTTTCAAAGACAGTAGATGTGTTCTTTATCCTCCACTGAAGCAGCTTGAAGTGCCAGTCMCAGCCCTGATTTTAAGGAATCTTATCTACCTTCTCCCTTCCCTATAAAAAATATGGAAAMTGTTTAGCATTTCTGAAAAAAACCCAGGGTATCTAAACTGCTGAGATATTTGCAATTTATTCAGTAATTTCCCCATGTCATTTTGTATCTTAGATGCATACACTGAAATGAAGATAGTAAAATCTTGTCAGACTTGTATTTTTKGAAGAAAATTTTTGAAGACAGGAACTTTGGGGAACATTGGGAACTGTAATCATGGTCACAAATGAAAGAAKAAGAGGAATTTTTACTTATCACCACTTAGCTGTAAATTATGTCTGAATCGGTTGATTGTTTCGAACATGAAGCATTACAGAGATGCAGTATCACATATATACACTTTTTATAGTAAATGAAACAGGAATTCTTAGAAGAAAACCCACTAAGCCCTTGCAAAACTCTAATGTGGAAGAGTAGGRTGAGAAAACTAAGGTAACACAATACCTCTTAAAGACTCGCAAGAGCAGTAAGTAYTAGTACTCTTTTTGCATAGTGTTTATGCAGACTTTCACATATACTTAGAGAAAACTGAAATATCTTCCCTATATATGAAACCATCAGTAAACTGTAGCATTTTGTGTTCATGACATGATGGTCTCTCACCTGGGCTGAAAGAGTAACCATGGGCATCAACAGTAATCAATAGAAACATGATGTGTGAGAAATGGCCAATATAGGACCTCAAAAACTATTTTTTTAAATTTTTCTTTTGGTTTCCTACWTTGTTTTGCTATGAGAAGGCTGTGTCTATGCAGCTGGCTATATGCATCCATGAAATATGGATTGGATGGTGACAGACTGTACTTTGGAGAGAATCTTGGCAAWTTCTGCTTCTCTGAAGTTGCACTTGAGTTCCCTGTTGTGTGGTACCAACTTGATATCCTGGTAATAGCTCATAGAGAAAAGAATTCCATGGGAAAGTTCAATATTTTCATATGTGGGGTCATTTCACAGGAAAGYTGAAATCTTCCTGCTGAGAGGAAAATCCAAATTTATATTCACACAACCCATGATTTCATGTGACTGCTTCTTAAACAAACCCTCGTGCAAGTTAGAGCAACCTAATGTCCAAAGTTGGACTGGTATCCAGAGCATATGGTACCAGTCCGTGATCAACAGAGTGTAAACATATTATCATGTCATCCTCTTAATATCTCTCCTGCTCCAGTTTTGTCAGATATTAATATTTTTGTTTGTATAAAAAACCTGTCTGAGCTCTAAGCTACTTTTTTTCCAGACCTCAAGTTCCTAATCCCTTCTGAGAAGGGATATAGGGACAGCATTCCCATTGCAAAAATGGTTGAAAAAGTTGCTTCTCCTTAAAAGTAACTAATTTTGTCCTTTAGCATCCTCAAAAATGTTTGAATCATTTTCCAGAAACATTTGGAAATAACAGCCTCAATGATTAAACTTCAAGCTATTGAGAACAGACTCAAATGATACAAAATCTAATTTCAACCTTTAAGCCATGCCGTATGCTCTATTTTAAGCTCTWTAATTAAAATTACCTTTCTGATGTGTTCCATTCACTCTGAAAAGCTTGGAATTCAACAAGAGTAGTGTTCAGCTCAGTTAAGTCTGACTCTAAAACTTACTTTCATTTGAAAATATTTAATATCAAGGGAAATATTTTGCATCATTTGGGAGCAATGAAAAGAACTTGCATGTGTCAATTTCATGGATGACAGGCTTGGGTATAGCCAGAGTTCAAATTATCTCTGCAAATATTCATCTGGAATTCAAATAACCATGGATTTTAAAATGGATTGTTAGCATTGTTAGCCTTCTTAAAGCAGCATAGCTGCAGCAATGTTCTTCAAAGGAATACTCTTTACCTACTTTAATGCTTTACCCTCAACCAGGTAAGACCCCACAGCCACAGAGGTGAAGGTGTTTTTTGTAAAGTTTGCAGTTGGAATGATATTCATACTTTGCTTTTAGTAGTATCCCAAGGCAGCGCCGGAGTGTGGAGTAACATATGGTCATTTCTGTATGTTTACAAGAAAAAGCCATTTTTCAAATAAACAGCCATTAGCAAAAYAATAGGGGCTTCTAATCTCATTAATCCTCTAAAAGATTGCTGGGACTGGGTAGGGGTATATAAAGCTCATGCTAGCCTCTGTCTCCATTTTATTAAAATAACAGAAAGCTGTTGTCCACGGCTTCATATTCCCTACCCCCCTTTCTCCCATGGTGGATGCTATGAATGTTGTGAAAATACGAAGTGAGGTCAGTGGTTGCTGTTCCTCCACAAGTGCTGCAGGCTGCAGCTATGTCTATTTCATCCTTATGTTTACAGYCCAAATGACTTGTGACTCTTTCCAGGAAGCAAATTCTTCATAGGAATCGAGCACCCAGAGATGTAGGTATGYGTATGAACTAAAATATGAATTGATCGTAGGGAGAGTGTTATGGAATAATGAGCAGCTGATAAATACAAATGCACAGGGTGCCAAAAGCCCTGTGTTTCTGCTTTTTGTGCGTCGTCTGTTCCTGTTTGGCTTTACTGACTCCCTGGCTCTAGTGAAGGATATTTGAAGCAAGCAAAGGGAGAGAAAGACGTTTTGTGCAGTGCAGAGACACCCACTGGTATAGTTWAGTAAAAAATTACCCTGCCTCAAAATGTGTAAGACAGCCATCTTAACTTCAGGCAATGAAATGAGAAACTGMAATTACTGAATATTAAGGAGGAACATCCTTCAGAGAGTATTGTAAGTGTTGARTACACTGTGCCAGTATATACTACCCGTGCTGTATGTCAGAGGGTTCATGCCAAGCAGGCCAGCACTCCCTTCAGCAAATCATCCTAGAGCTGACTTTGCATTTTAGAGCTTCTAGCAGAAAAATGCAGCCTGAGGCAACYGAATGCCATTCAGAGCAATCTTAATAGTGCTCTAAATCCTGGCAAGGACTGCAACAGTTTTTTGGTCCTCACCATAAGTAGTTAAGGTGTTTAAAAACTGATGTTCATATGAGGTTTATGCCAGAAATTCAAAGCTCACCAATAYTTCAAATGCCTTCTGTTTCATTACTTTGTACTGTGCCTATACACATCACCTAACCTGTTTACCTTAATATGCTATTCAGTCTTTGTTTCCCATGTTTTTCTGCACCTTTGATACCACCCAATTTTCTCCCTGGCATGTAATCTCAGTCCCTGCTGCTTTGAAAGCACACCTATGGTGACAGATCTTCACTTCATCCGAATGTTTGTGTACACTTACAGTGCTCAGTATTGGATTAAGACACAGGAATTAAAGACCCAAGTCTAAATCTTCAACTCAGGAATGATTAAATGTGAATCTATTGGGTTGGGGTTTCTTACGAACTATCTTTTTATCCCTGAATAACAAGCTTCTGACCCATATGCTTGTGASAGTATGAGCTCACTGAACTTGACATAACCGTATTTGGTGCAATCAGCAAACAGAAAAGCTGTAAAACCAGTGCTATCTTGTGTGTTGGAGTTCAAATCCTTTCAGACATGTGAGAACTACCCAAGGTGACAGCTGTAAGTGAAGTAGTCCTCTGCTCCTTACTTCAAGTGGCTGGGAAAAAAAAGCACTTCAGATATCTCTCTACTGCAGAAACGTGATTTTTCATAAGGGAAAATGTACGTTGCTTTGGTGTTACTCCCAACAAAAGGACTGATGATGAAGCAACAAGGGGCTTCAGGCAGAGGGCCTTGGATTAGCTCAAATTTTTCACTCTCTGGTCCTTACTGTCATGGAGGTGGCACAACCTAGTCAAGTGTTATTTCTGCTGTGCCTGCTAGTAACTGTGTCTTACCTGTCACCCTCAGTAAATATAAAATGTCATAGTTGCAGCCCCTGCTACCATAAAATTGCATTTCATATACAGGGTGAACTCTTGGGCTCAAGGGACAAGCAGAGGCTTTAAAAATAAATATCCAGTCTTTGTGGTAATGAAGAAGAATTAAGAAATATGGTCCTACATAGTGGATGCCAAGTTCAGAAAATAAATTGAGGCTGAAGWCAAATCGTGACATTTCAAAATCATTCTCCTAGTTTGTGAGAAGGGTATTAATTTAAAGTTTGAACCCGGCCTTGCCGGGCACATCCCTCGGGGGTCTCGATCATCACGACTCTTGCCCAGTTTCACCCTTGAGGTCTATCCCATCTCCCGCTTGTTTTTTACTGCGGTCCAGCGATGCCGGCGCAGTTGAGAGCCACGCTCGGGGTACGGGCAGCAGTTTAACTTGGGCTTCACGCACCCTTTGGGATTGCAGCGCGCTCCCCTGTGCCCGTGTGGCTGTGACACTGGCAAGCTGTGCCCGTGTGGCTGTGCCTATGTGTGAATGTGTCTCTGTGAGAGCGGCAAGCCTGTGCCACACAAGCTCTCTGGACAGCGCGGGGTGCTGTTCCACCTGCAGTCATGTGTCACAGACAGCGGGACGGGCGTGGACCGAGGGATGCGGAGCCCCCTTCGCCTCCGACTCCGCTCACCTTCGCCCCACCCGCTCTGCAGATACCCCTCTCATCCCGCCCCCGCCCACCGCAGCCGGTGCGCGCCTCCGTCCCGCGGCACTCCTCGCCCCGCTTTCACCACACCGCTCCCCACAGGGCTCCTCCCGCTCCTGGGGAACAGGGCACAGGAGCACCTATTCCCGCCCGCCGCCCGCTCGCTCCCCGCTCTCCCCTCACCTCTCCCCGCTCTGCCTCGCCGCCCCGCTCGCGCGCGCTCCCGCTCGCCCGCGCGCACGAGTGACATCACCCCCGTCCAATCAGCCGCCGCCGCTCCCCGCGCCCCGCTCGGCCCCGCTCGGCCCCGGC
>NW_026623292.1:744245-805232 GCF_030028575.1 Malurus melanocephalus
AAGGACGCGCCGAGCCGAGCCGAGCTGAGCCAGCCGTGCCGTCCGGGCAGCGCCGGGCCGGGCGGGGCAGGGCCGTCCGAGACGTGCCCGGTGCGCAGCGGAGGTGGGGACGGCGCGGGGTGAGAGCCCGGCCGTGCGGCGGTACTGCGCAGGTAGGGCACGGCTCGCTCGGCAGCGGGCGCGGCGGGGTCCCGCGTTAGAGCGGCACTGACGGAGCGGCGAGCGGCCACCGGCACYGCCGGTCCCGGGGAGGGGGCGCCGCCCCGGCTGGGTTCCCTCAGCGCCGGGGATCGCAACTTTGCCGGGGGAAGCCGGSGAGCTGGGCAGGTGCGAGGCGGAGGGGCTGCCCCGAGCTCCGCCACAGCCCACGGTGGAACGCGTTCCTTTGCGGTGGTCGGGGGCGGCGGCCCCTACCCGGCACGGGAAGCGGGGCGGGCAGGGGGAAGCCGCCCACTCCCGCTGCGACTGCCCGCTGGGCACGGGATTACTCGGCATCCCGGGCTGCCGAAAGTGGGCCGCCTGCCCCGGGTAATCCCCCGGCGGGTGCTGTCTCCCGACCGCGGGCTCGGCGAGGGGATGCCGGCTGGCGAAGGACCGGGATGCTGCCGCAGGGAAGCCTCATGCGCCGTTTCCTTTCCATTTCCTACTGCGCACGTATGGATTTTGGCAGAGTGTGTGTATAAAAGCGCGTCCGTACCGCGGTCCTCCAGCGCATCATTTCAGCACCACGGTCTGTGTGCCGGAGCAGCCGCAGCCTTGAGCCGTACGCTGACTTAGCTGCGTTTTGGGTGTGTTTACTGGTGATGGGCAAAAAAGGGTGGTTTTTTGGTTTTTTTTTTTTGGGTTTTTTTTGTTTGTTTTTTTTTTTTTTCATTGCACCTTCTTGCAGTAAAAATAATAGCGTTTCACTTTGTTTTCCCCTTGTAAAATGCCAATTATGCCTTTTTCCAGTGCCGCGTTCCGTAAGTGTCAGTAATTTGGAGCGGCTATAGTAACCTGCTGGTGAGGGCAGAAATGCCATCGCTGAGCTGCGCTAAAGGCACCTGGAGGGGCTGAGCCTGCCCGAGGGTGCCGCGCCTGAGCTGCACCTCGCTGAGCGGCTCTTTAGGAATTGCATCTGCTCCATGAAACGCTGTTTAATATGCTTATGAACTACGGGAGATTATCTATGCAGTTAATCAACTATGTTCCATTTAGTAATGAAAATAAACTGTGACCTCTGTGCTGCAAATGTTTTCCAGTGTTATATTCTAGCACAGTCATAGTTATATAACAATATTATAATACAGTTATATTAAAGCACCTAAAACATTTAAGTGTGTCTTAACGTTTTTTTTAAAAAAAAAACAAAACCATTATGTAATTACTAGGTTGTACGTTTTAGGAAAAATAAGCCTTCAATATACAGCCACCTATGCAGAGGTGGCTGTATCAAAGAAAGTATTAACAAATATATATTATTTAGTAACACTCTTTTGTGAGGAATTACTTGTAAACCAGGAAAAATAATGAACACAAAGCCTTGAAATGCCCTAAGAAGGGGGAAAGCTTTCTGAAAAAACTAGAAGTTGTAAAAATTCCCAGTTTTTCTCATCCGTCATTAGTAACTTCTGAATGTCCTTTCAGTGTAAATACTGTAGAAATCCCTGTGGAACGATGATCGTTGGCCCATGTTGTATAAATGATAATGGACCAAAATTTCTTTAATAAGAACTCACCTTCATTTTTTAAAAAAACGTTGGTAGTATGAAGCTTTTGTTTGGTCGTTGACATTCAAATGTGTGTTAGTTATCAGCATCAGTTGCTTAGTTTTTGTCTTTAGTGATAGTTGACATTAGCACAAAATACACCTTTTCTCTAAATTTTGCAAAAGGTAAAAGTAACCTAAGCTAAATACTTCTGTCTTTGTATTATCCACAATGCTATTCTAAACCARCTAAAGATTTACAGATCTACTTCTGACAGGTGCTAAAAAGTAATGCAACCTCAACAAAGAACCTACTTGATTTCACAGAATTTTAAATTGAGTATCTTAAACACCTTCTGTAGAGAAATCCCATATTATAAAGGTTATGGAACAAAGAGGTTTCAAGTGCCTTTTTGAGCATGTACTTCTGATACAGTCTTMATTACATGATCGCATACTATCTTCTTTTTCCACAGGAACTCTGTCTTTCACTGCATGGAATAGATTGAGCTCACTTAAAAGAATTCAGTATTTTTCATTGATTGTTAYGTGTGCCCATGATTTATTTATTCCATGTTGCTCAGCTCTGCTTTGAAGACAGGACTGATAACATCTGTGTGAGCTTTGTTGAAGTGCTTATCATTATGTGATCAGAATGCCCCACAAAGTATTACTAGTTTATCAAACACACCTAAGATGAGACAAAACTTCTGCAGATGGTGAACAGAGGCACAAGGAGGGTTAGATGAAAAGTTTTTGGTGTCCAGTTTGAAATTTCTACAATGCTTGTAAATATGTTTGCTGCTACTGCTTTCTGTAACAGTCTTGAGTCCTCCACGTCTGTGAGTCTGTCTGCAGAGTGAATGGGGTAAAGGAGTAATTCACTGTTAATTGCACACTACGGAAATTTTAGGATAAATGGTTTGCTGCATGACCATAAGGGGAATGAGGTAAACTACAAAAGAGGAAACATCAGTTATTAAAGCCTTTGTACCATGTTACAGGGCCCCTGTCCCTTTTTCTTTCTGCAAGCCCAGTTCTTCAGTAGATAAAAGAGTTCTGCCTGCGTTAAGTTCTGTATCATCTTCTGTGGCAAGGTAACTTTGAATAAGAAGCACGTACTTATTTAAATATTGTAAAACTCAAGGGAAGTTGATTATGACAACAGGTTTGTCATTTTACAMTTCCTGAGTGCTTGATTTAGTAACCTTAAGAATGCTCTTTTGTGTCATTTGTGAAGTAAAATGTGCGTACATGTCACATACACTCCTTAAAACCTAGAAAATTAAGAGAAAAAAAAAAACAAAATAAAGCAAAGCAAGAAAATGCAGAAAATTTTAAGTTTTCCAAGTAAATTTCTTGTTGTCTTACTGTATTGGACCAACARTGGTTACAAAGAGAATTGGAAAAGTTGAATTCTTTGCAAAAAGCTCTTGAACTTCTACTATCACGAGTGATAACATTGTAAGAATGTACAGTCCCTTTTATGTACTGCAGTGGTAAAACAGAAAAGTGTGACTTGTAGTGCCTTTGCTTAGGTAGTGGAAAAGAGGTGGAAGACTGGAGTAATTTCTGCTGTAGGCTTAAAAATGTGTTGTGGTGCATGAGAGCTCTTTTGCTAGACTTCTGCAAGCAAAGTCCTTTTCACTTCATAGTTCATATGTATCCTAATGACAGTCACCTTATCCTGCAGCTYGTCTCAGTCTTAATTTTTCAGGTATTTCTGGTCTTGACCATTCSAAATTTTGGTTTCTTGTCTCAGCCAGTCCTTTTTTCTTTGCTTTTTTCCTGTCATCTTTCCTTCTGTTTACTTTTCTTTATTCCTTGGAGCTTCCTCATGMTGATTTGCTATGTCAGTCCAGTCTAGTCTCCTTTCTTCAGTCTCCAGTCACTTTTTCTGTGCTTTTAGCAGACATTGGTCTCAATTTTTATTCCTCTTCAGAGACCATAAGTGGCTTTTGTTCTTCTCCACTGAAACAACACAGTACTTTCTTTTTAGAAGTTGGTTACTCTTTGGTACATTTTCAGAGCTAAATGAAAAAGCATACCATTAACTCGAAGCCTGACTATGCTGATGGCTTCTAGTAATAGTCACAAACATTTTTTTAAGAAAAATTATTGTGGTTTTTCTCCATTGTTTCTTTTAAAAATTGAAATAGTGAACAATTTTTCAATGTGGCATGTAAGTAGATGTTTTATATGCGTTTTAGCAGAAAGCAAGAACAGACAGAACACATTGACAAAGTTGTAAGTAGTAGTAAACATCAGAAATGCTGAGCAACCTCAATAGTCTTAATTATGCACAGAAATCAGCAATTCTGACGGTAGCATATCCTATATTTCTGCTTAACTCAGCTAAGTTTTTGTAGGGTTCTGTGCTAGTGAAGAAAATAACTGATGGTTTGGATTTTGTTTGGATTCATACCAGTTTTTCTCATTTCATGTCAAGGTTTTGTTACAGCCTCTGGAGAGAAGTAGTTACAAAAAGATGATCTAAGCCTCTTACTGTATTGAGATTTGGATAAAACTGATGGAGTTACCATTGCACTACAGTGGTTTTGTTTACATAAGATTGTCTTTTTGATGTGGTAGTGTTTGCAATAACTTAGTAGCTCTTGGATCTGAAATAAGGGGCATGGTTGAGCTATGGTTGGCATAACAGACTGGATAATTAATGTGATACATGATAAAATGAAAAAAATACAAATATACATATTTGACAAATTATTTGCTTTTATTTATGTAATGCTTTCATAATTGATACATAGTGGACAGATTATATGTTGTTCCCATGCACATGAAATAGTTTGGAACACAGAGATCAGATTTCATCATGAGATAAGTTATCTTTTTATAGCTTTATTGGAAACAACCTATTTTACCATAGACAGTTCAATTTTCTCCAGTTTAGCAAGACCTGAACACAAGCTTTACTGTTAGTTGCTGTTGATTCCTAGTCAAGACACTACTCAGAGTTTTCAGACATGGACTTGAATTTACTGCTTTGTTGGTTTTTGCATTAAATTGTTTTTCTTTTCCATAAAATACGGGTAAYGCAATTCAGCTTACCAACTGCTAAATTTAAATTGTTTGTAAAAATCAAGGAAAGATATTTATATGTTCAGTCAAGCATTGGAACAGGTTACTCAAAGAAGTTGTGCAGTTTCTCTCATTGAAAGATTCCAAGACTGAAAAAACAAAGCCCTCAGTAACCTGACCAAGTGTCTTAGCTCTGTGTAGGAGGTTGGGCTAGAAACCTCCTGACGTCCCGTACAACATGGATTATCCTATGACATCTCTTGTCCTGACATTTCTTAAAGCATGAAATATCCTATGAGGTTATTCTGTAATTCTCTGAGGGGGAAAAACATCAGTAGATGGTCTGGACAGTACTTTCTGAAAGGGAAAGATGGCTACGCCAACAGACAAAATATTCAGTGTGTGAATGAAATAATGTTACAGACTGAATTCCCTTTATAGTTTTTATTGGTAATTGTATTTAAATGCACTACTAGATTTGCTGTACATTAGTTAGGCTTGATGTTTTATTAGAGGTTTGTTTTCAGGGAGATTATAGCAGGATTCAATAGCTTTTTCAGTTAACACTGTTATGTTGTAATGAGTTGTGGTTCTTCAGGTTCATTGGAGAGAAAGAATCTAGTCAATTAATACAACTGTTTTTTAATGAAAATTATATTTTTCATACAAAATCTCATCATCAAAATGTAAATATTTAAAACAAACACTGATGCTGGTAAGTGAAACAGGCTGTTCATGTTGTCTCCATGTTGTTCCTAGTTGCAATGCTAATCTTTCTGGGAATTATCAGTCCTTACTAAATGAGGGAGATAACAAGGTGCCCTATCTTAAGCAGAGGGGCAGAACAACAGAAGAGTGTCTGGTTCTAACACATCAGCTTCAGTGAGATGGGAACTTTTGGTTTTTCCACAACCAGGACAGAAATCCATATAATTTTACATTTTTGTTTGCTGTAAAAACAGATTTTTTTTTGAGTGCTTGCTTATTATTCAAGTATTATGTGATGCATTGATGAACATGTAATTTTTTGAGAGCTGTCTTGATTTCATGAATACCATAAATTAACCTTTCACATAAAGTTTTATTTTTCACTGTCTATTTCTGAGCCTTTTCATATTTAAGATTCATCAGAGCTGAGGAGAAATAAACATTTTTTTTTCCTTCTGTGTGAAAAGAGAGGCAATCATATACCTCAAATATTTTTTAATGAAGACTTCCTTCTAGATAACTGAATTTCCAACTAGAATGCTTTCTTTGAAACTTGAAATAAAGCTTACTTTGTTTTGATAAAGGTAGTCAGTTGTTGTCCCAACTACTCACTGGTGAGACCTTAAATAAAGTTGAAAATAGATTAAATGTGTCAGTGCTGTAGAGCAAAACCGTATTTGCCGTATTTGCCTTTACCAAGTATTATTATCAAACTTGTAAAAGTGCCTAGAAAGATAATGTACCTGTTGATAAGGTTTGCTCTTTCTAGAAGTGTGAACTCTCTGCTGTTACTAGTAGTAATTTAGAGAAGACATTGCATTTTTTTACTATGATTTTTTAACAAAATAAAATAATTAAGATGAGAAAGAGCAGCTAGAAATAACACATTCTTTTCTTTCTGAATGTCTTCTTCTAAAGGATAAGGTCATCTCTCTTTTATACTAATGCCAGTAGCTCAGCTCCCCTTTCATCAGCAGTCCACAGTTTACTTCTTTTATAAAAATGAACTTTGGAATATTGAACAGTTTCCACTTCAGATTTTCATTATAAAGGAGCTCCCAGGGAGACCAGCTGCTGTTGAAATAGATCTTGGGAAGCCAGACATCCTGAAGTGCTCCTTTTTTTGCCTTCTYGTTGTCACTTCCTGAACTCTCTTTGCCGTGTATTTTTATTATACCTTTTCTCTCTGGCTTTTCCTGACCCTGCARTTTTTCAAAGGTCTTTAACATGTTTTGAAGAAGCATCCTGTTCTGCCATGTAGATTAAGCGGTAGATATCCCTAGAAAATGCGTAATCAGGCCATTAAAAATGGCAGAATTAGTCTACAACTTGACTGTAATAGGCTGGTTTTTGAAATAAAAGTGAAAGTTCTCCATTAACTATGCTTTAAAAATTATGTGTGATTTTGGTTTTGATTGCTTTAATTCATTCTTGACATAAGTACTCTTCCCGCTTTTGTAAAGCAAGCAAATAAAACCCAAACAAGACCAAAGCAAAACCATTGAAGAATAACTATTGGAATGGTGCCAATGCTGACTTCCATTCTAAACATCTGGGGGGATACTTACCCTTCATTGTTTAAACAGCTTGTGTTTCAGTTTTGTTTTGGRTTTTGTTAGATGGATACTTGGGTAATTAGGTTATGGGTTCCTTTTCTAGTTTTTTTTTTTTTAGTCAGTGTCGGGAAAAAGGTTTTTTGTCAGAGTTTTGATGGAATGCTGAATAAGATCCTAGTTCCTTTGCCTCATCATAGCAGTTCATTGCCTCTTTCATTTCTTGGTGTTGATCTGCCGCATTCAAAATTTTTGCTGAATTTACTGATGCATTTACTGAAAAATGCATGTATGTGGTAATTCCTATCACAACCAATTTATCTAATAATTCTTGTCTTTTTATAAAGAGATTATATGTGTAAGCATAAAGGAGTTTAGATGAAGAATTCATTTCCTTTTAAGTAGCTGGTATTTATAAGGTAAGATTCTGGAGAGCATGAGAGATTCTGGCAGAACCATGCTAATGAAAATAATTTTTAAAACATCCTTAATGGAAAAAATACTGAACTGTCTTATTTGGTACACTGACCTCATCCAGTCACTGTTGCATTAACTACGTCCATATACTCAAACTTATCTGTATACAAGGTCTTTCCACTAAGCACTCCTATTTGTTTGAAGATAACTGAAGAAGAAAGTTATCTCTATTAAACACTCCAAAACCAAAAGTAGAGAGAAGCAGATAATCTCAAATAGGATGATTTTGAAGAACTGAGTTTAGAAATTACTCATTCCATTATTAAAATGTCAGTGTAAAAACTACTTTGACTTGCATTGTATGGCTGAAATGAACAAGTGCACTTACTTGGTAGTGTATGCTTTTCATTCTTCTGGGGATCTTCTGCCAATATGTGCAAAAAATTAGTCATTACTTGAGGAATTTCTTGAGCTGAAGTATTTCTCCCAGTTTCTTCTTGGAAATTTAATACTGAATATTAACAGGAGCAAGACCAATATAAATTCTCCCTCTGGGATAGTGGAGTCGATAATTGTTTTAAAATATAAAATAGCTTTTTTTTTTAATGTGATGATGATGTGTGTTTTATTAGCTAAGAATACTTGAGATAACTAAGGAGTTTTGAGTCAAAACCACATAATTGCATTTACATTATCAGTAATTTTTTTTTGGTTTGTTTATTATTTGGCTGTGTGATTCCAAAATGTGATTTTGGGGCATGGAGGAAAGTGGGGGTTAATTTGCACTTAACTGTATAGGTGAAACACAGAAAAAGGTAAATTTGATTAAACCAAGTATTTTGTTGTTCTGAAAACAGGAGTTTACTTATCTGCTGCTCAGAACGGCAGAGATTGCTACAGAAACTTAAAGGCATAAAGGAAGTTTTGTAGTTAAAACAGCCTCAGGTTTGTAATAAAGCACAGCTGTTCCCACTTCCGCTCACATTCTTTTATTGTAATGCATTCTGTGGGTTCTCTACAGATCAGCTGACCCAGTCTTAAATGTGGCTGAACCATAAAACCTGTTTTGTCTCATTTCTRTGAGATCTTATTTGAAGCATTCAAAAGATAAAAAGGCTTTTTCCTTCAGAATGGTTAATTCCAGTGCAATGTGATGTTTCTATCTGAAGTTACAGCATCTTCATATAATTCAGACCTTGCCTATGCATATGCTGGAAGGAAGCACAGAGGATCTGCGTAGGATTTTTGTTTTTTTAAACTAGGATAACTCTGAAAGAAATATACTTCAGTGAATTAGCATATGCTTATGTATTACCTCAGTTTTATTTACATTCATGTAGCAGGCTTTTGTGACCTACTAAATATTTTTAGCTGATCTTATCCTTGGCAGTGTTGCTAACATAGTATTTAAACTGACAGTGATTAGATAAAGCCTGCAAATAGCCAGTAAGGTTCCTGTGTCTGTGTTGTGGGCTTTTTTGATTTTAGAAAACAGCAAACCAGCCCCCCACAAAAAACCAGCAAATACCAAGTGCTCTGGTATACTACAAGTGACAGAAGAAGAAAGGAGAGCATGAAAGGAATATATGTGGCTTTTTGGCCACTGTCAAAAAATTCTAATATACCACATAAACCAATGAAAACAGGTCAGAATTTACTGTTCTGTAATTATTTAATACTACCAAAGCACCTATGTATTTTATGTAGCAGAACTAATCAGCTTTCAGATATTCTTTGCAGACCAGCTTGAAGGAAAACTGGATTAATATAAGCACAGTAACGGTATAGATCACCTTGAAATGTAATTTTTATTCCAGCAGTTTAGTACCTGTCTCTAGACAGCCTCTTTTTAAGGTTGCATGCTTCTMGGTAGAACAGTTTTGATATTTGTTTGTGACTGTCTAAAGGACTCCAAACATTTAGGATATTCTTGGCCTATATTTCAAGGGCTTTGATGTTTAATAAGGTATTAGACTTTTTTTTTTATGGATACCAAGTGCCTTTCTAAAAAGGTAGAACATTTATTGTGTGGGTACTGGCTAGATACTGTGCTGTTTGGGGTGTGCAGGTAGCCAAAGAACAGTTATTTGGCATTTGTCTTGGCTACACTGTAATCTAAGATAATAAAATAATTAAAAGGGAAATATGGTTATCTCTGTAGCTGCTGAACTAAACTTCTGAAATTTTGGTGTAGGAAAATTGCAATTCAGCTTCATAAAACATAGGTAACCATTCCAAGGAGTCCAGGAGTTAATTCCCGTCTCTGGAGAATCAGTTGTTCAATACACATTTTCAGTATTTTTTTGCTTGTCAGTTGATTTTATTAATCTGAAAGTTTTGTCCAAASACAAAATTCGGAGTTAAAAATAGGCCGATTTGAATGAGAGGACTTTTTAAAAGCTGTTTGCATTTGGCCTTTAATCTTTATCATCCAGATGCAAGTTTGGGGCTGGACTGAGCTCTCTCTGGCTGAAGATGTTTACTGTAATATAGAATATCAGTATTTAGGTTTTTGGAGTAACTTCACAGAACACAGACACTTGCAATTCCTCTAAACAGTCCTTCAGGATGCTGCTAAACACTTATGTCAAAACTGTATTTATGTTTGTGGGTTTATGTCTCTCAATCTACAGGATAGTTTTATTTATTCTGACTTCATAATTTCTCTTCTATGAGATCTTTACCTGGGAGTTTGTTTAGTACATAGGGAAAAATGCCAGTGTGGGCATTTAGGTGACATTTCAAAACTCAATTTACTCTTCCTGAAAAATAGCAAAATTTTCTGTTGCTGGATATATTAGTTTGATATATTGTTTGTACTCATGCTTGTCTCTGAATTCAAGGCTCATTAAAATTGTAAGCAAGGCTTGCATCCTTGGCTGTTCTTTCATCTTCCCTGGAAGTTCTCTTGATGGCCTGAGAACTCCTTAAGTAGATGTAATCTCACATCTCAGGGTAGGAAGTGATGAGAAGCTGGGTCAGAGGAGGCAGTAGCTAACAAGTGCAAACACACGTTTCTTAATTTGCCTAGCTYGTTCTGTTCTTTAGTCTGAAGTTGTTCCGCATGAGTTTAAATTCCCATCAACAATTTAAGACAAGTAGTCTGATTTTGCTCTAGTCTGGATTAGGACTGCTCATAAATTTTCTGACTGTGTCTCAAAAACAGAGTCAAGTGAGGCAGATTTCAAAGAGTGGTAGGAGTACAACCAATTCTTATATTCCTGAACTTAGGTTTTTCAAGATACTCTCAATTGGGAGCATTATCACCTGTGAAATTATCTGTCTGCTAAGAGATAGTCTCTCTCTGGCTTTGTTTGTGTGAAAGGCATCTAAGAATTGCAGGTGCTGATTTGGTCTATGAACCAATTGACTTGCCAAGATTATGGGCTTCACCTGATCCCAATATGGAAACCCAAGACTTGATTCATAATTTGAGCTGCAAGACTTCTGTCTCTCAAAATGTCTAGAAGATTAAAGCAAATTTTGAAGAAGACTGCGATAGTAAGTACAGGAGCATATAATCAAATCAGACATGAAAATTCATATAGTAGGATTATTATTTTAAATGATGATTCAAAGATTTGATTGAAAAACGCCCTAAGACTTTAACACAAGCCAGGCAATTCGAGAAACTGCTTGGTGATTGAATATACTGAAACTGTGAACTATAATTTTTGTTAAACCTTTCACTTTTGCATACACAAAAAGCTTTGCTTTTGAACCATTTGTAGTTCAGTTGCTGTATTTTAAGGAATTCTATTGTTCTTACGGTATTTCTGCATTATAAAAGTTTCCAAATAAATGAAGTCTTTCTTATTTGGCGTACTACACACATTTTTGGACGCATTTGGGATTTACTGTATATAATTGGACCACTTGGAGGGGAGGCGTTGTAGTGTACCAATTAATTTATATTTCATTTTTTGGGAAGATAGGGACACTTACCAAGGTTGAGCTTTTTAATTGCAAAGCTTTGCATTACTGAATGTAGATAAGTAGAAACAGCTGTATTCTTGTTTTTCATTCAGTCAGAAGGCTCTTTTGAAGACAGCTGAAAGCAATGAAGGAATCCTTCATAGATTTAAATTCCTTATCCAGAACTTCAGGTATATATGTTTTCTCAGTG
This sequence comes from Malurus melanocephalus, assembly GCF_030028575.1. Classification (NCBI taxonomy): domain Eukaryota; kingdom Metazoa; phylum Chordata; class Aves; order Passeriformes; family Maluridae; genus Malurus; species Malurus melanocephalus. The sequence continues at coordinate 755,776 of NW_026623292.1, forward strand.
CATTGTGATATAAAAGCAGAAATACTTTTGCAGGGTTTTAGAAATACTCTCTTACAGTTTTACAGTCATTGGAAATTGTGTTTTGGCTAGATTTTTTTTTTATTATTTTATTTTTTTTCATTCTGACTGCAGAAGTGTATGAAAACATTACTGTCTCTTTTCTCTCTGTCTAGCGACAGTTGGCAGGTGCTGGCTTCCAGTGAGAGCTGTAAGTTGCACAGGTTGGTAATTGGCATTTAAGTTGAGTAAGGAAATTTTCTCCTTCTCTTATGCTACAATACAAGCTTTCTAAGACAAGTTGTTGKTTTTTTTCCCCCAGAGAAAATCAGTCATTATTAAATTTTCTCAGGGAAAAAGTGCATCCATGTAGGCAGCATGAGGAAGAAGAACATGCCCTCTGAATGACTTGTGTCACTAAGAGCCAGGAGCTCAGTCTCACCTATATCTCCAAAAACTGATCTGTTTGGAATTTGAAGAGGGTGCTAATTGGGAAAAATGGCAGGGGGACCTGTGTGAAATGAGTGCCAAAAGACATTGCTCAACCTGGAAGAAAAAAGTTTTCAGTCAGCAGTTATAACAAGAATGTCTCCTTTCCCCCTCATTAGAAATAATATTTCTATACTGTGCATCTGAAAATATGATTCTTTACTGCTTCATTGTTCTTTCATTTTTTTGGTTAGCTGGATTTGGGGTTTTTGAGGGGTTTTTGTTGTTGGTTTGGTTTTTTTTTTTGTTTTTTTGTTTTTGTTTTTTTTTTAATGGAGCAACAGTGCAGTTAATAGTGAGTTGTTTTGTGGGATATTACTGCTTGAAGGTGCTTAAAAATGTATTTTGCTTTTCACAGTTATTGGAGATTGTGGCTGTGTGTATGGGTACAAATCACAGTGCACTTAAAACCAGAGGCTTTTCTTCTCATTCTGTGAGGCTAGTGGAGTCTCTTCATTTATCAGATACAAGATCTGAGCTGATCAACTCCTCAAACTCTTGAGGAGTTTGTAGTACCTTTTCTTCTTGATGAAAATATTAAAAATCCATTTATTTGCGTACCTTTTCAGAGGCAACTTGTATAAAGAACAAAACTGCATATTGACAAAAATTCAGTGTTCTGGGGGTGTTGTAAAGCATGTCAGGGTGCACAGGAGATTGGGTCCTGATCTCATTTAGAGCATCCAAACATGCTTATAAATTCTCTTTTCCCTGATAAGGGAGTGAGTCAGAGAGAGATTCCAATGAAAATGTATTAGAAAGCCTTCAATTAATTAGGCTTTTATTAGCTTATTATTATTAAGGCTATTAGCAGATATTTCATGGTACATTTGCTTGTCTCCTCCTCCTGTTCTGACACCCACAGGTGCACAGTGTCTATCACACAGACACTGTCACACACGCTGTCATTCTCAGTCACCTGTGTGGAGCCAAGCCTGGCTGTCCACTCCCTGGGGAGAGCTGCACTGGTGTGACAGTGACCTCTGAGCTGCACTGGTGTGACAGTGACCTCTGAGCTGCACTGGTGTGACGGTGACCTCTGAGCTGCACTGGTGTGATGGTGACCTGTGAGCTGCACTGGTGTGACTGTGACCTCTGAGCTGCCCTGGTGTGACAGTGACCTCTGGGCAGCTGTGCATTGAAGTACCTGTAGTGTGCATTGCGAATTTAGCCGGCATCAAGGGAGTGGCACTGGTGTAAAACTGTTTCTAATGAGCTTTATATGCAGAGAACTTTGAAGATGAGAAGTAATTTACATAATATCTTATTTTGTCTGCAGAAGCATAGAATAATTCAGCTTTCTAGCTGCTATTAATTGAACAGCTTTGAAAGTACAATTTGTTTACTGCGGGTAATAGTAAAAGATCTGACCTGTAAATGTTAAGAGCACTACAGTTACTGTTCTATCAATGCTATTCAATATTGTTTCATCAACTACTTTTACTACATAAAATTATTCCCATATATTGCATTTCTAAATGCCTGAACAATATCTGAACCTTCTCCTAAGACACTCCTTGTAACCCACAGTCTTAGATGCTGGAAGGTCATTCTAGGTATCAGTGTGGATTCTTAAGCACAGTTGACGTGATACAGAACTTGTAATGACCATATCCTATCAGATGATCTTAGTTTTCTCATGTAGTAGACTGTCACTTTCCATCGATAGATACATAGACCAAGGATGACATTKTTTAACACTCTGCAAAAACCATTTCACTAGCTCTGTTTCATATGTTGATTTCGCTGCAAATGGAATTACTGTATTTGAAGGAGAACTATTTAAATACTACCTATGGTCTAATACATGTCATTACTGATGCTTCCCAAAAGGCATCTCTTACAGTTCAGAATGCAGATAATTTTAGGTTGTGTTTTTCACCTCTGAAAAAAAATTTGAATTTCTTGTGAGTGTTGGGAGGAGATACCAAGCTAGTAGGATTTACCATTGTATAAGAGAAGTATGTTTTATGTCTCTGCTTTTTGGTATCTCTGGGTACTTAGTATTGAATATATCCTTGGAAATAGATAGAAACAGTGTGACGTTTTAATTTAATTTCTAGATTCTTAATTACCTGAACATTTCATTTGGATCTGATATGTACCTTCGAGCATATTGGCTGCAGAGTGTTCACTTGATGGTTTCACTATATGGGGTTGTCAATTTAACGTGATGAATAGCTCAGTAATTTTGGAGTCATTCCATGCTTCATAACCTTACACTGAAGTGAGAATCCCATTAATTCTTTTTAAAAATCTAGTTCAGGTTCTTTTGGAATCACTAAGCTTTATATTTAAATACCATATTAATATCTCTGAATCTTGCAATACTTTTTAAGATCCTGCAAGTAAAGTAGACTGTTAGATTTAATGAAAATTAAATAAAAGCTGTGTTCACTTGAGGACATAATATTTGTGTCTCTTACTTTGTTTATTTATATTCATTCTGAGTGATTATGTTAAGTAAACAATTTTAATTTGTCACCACTGTTAATATGGACATGTTATGAATAAATATTTGAATACTTCCGTTTGTGTAAATAAATGTGTTTCTTATTTTAGAACCATAGAATTGTTGAGATTGGAAGAGACTTCTAAGATCATCAAGTCCAACCATAAACCTAATACTACCAAGTCCACTACTAAGTCATTTCCCCAAGTGCTGCATCTACACATCTTAAATTCCTGTGGAGATGGTGACACAATCAATTCCCTGGACATCCTCTTCAGTACTTGACAGCTCTTTTGCTGAAGATACATATCCCATCTAAATATCGTAAATGAGGCCATTTCCTCTTGTCCTGTTGCTTGTTATCTGAAAGAAGAGACTTGACACTTGGGTTACTGCATGTGCTCTGGGAGTTGTAAAGAGGGTTGAGGTCTTCCCAAGCCTCTTCTTCTCCAGGCTAAACAGCCCTGGCTCCCACAGCTGCTTCTCAGCACACTTGTGTTCCGGACCCTTCACTAATTCTGTTGCCTTTCTCTGGACACTCCAGCACCTCAGTGTCATCAGGTGCTTCTTATYGTGAGGGCTCTGAACTGGACACAGGATTCAAGATCCTTCCTCACCAGTGACAAGTGCAGGGGAGCAGTCCTGCTGGCCACACTTGCCAAAACAGGCCAGGATGCCACTGGACTTCTTACTACTGAAGACTGAGCAAAGAGGGCATTAAATAACTCAGCATTTTTCTTATCCTTTGTCACCATTTTCCCTGTTGTCCACTAAAGGGTGGAGATCACCTTAGCCCTCCTTTTCTTTCTGATGTATTCACTGTAGGCTACCAAGAGGCCATGTGAGCAGTGCTTATCTAAAGCTACTGTGATAATGAAGGGAAAAAAAGGCTTTTGTTATTTTGTGATAGGTACTTTGTTCTTGGTGCCCTAAATAGTTAGGGATAGTGGATACCAGATAGTACCTGTGTTCCCCTAATCTTTATTGACTCATGTAAATACAGTGTCAAATATTTGGGGACATGGAGGGAAAAGAGGGTTGTTTTGGTATATTTAAATTTTTCACAGTTTTTCAGTATTTTTGAACTTCACTTGCTTATAATGGAATTCCTCATTTTAGGGTAGTCATTCTATTTTCTTTTAAAACTTTTTGATTAATTGTGAATCTTAAAGGTTTTTTTTCCCATTTTTGCCATCATAAAGATGCAGAAATTTAATTTATAAAGAGATACAGTGCTGTATTTTCAAATTTCGTACTCAGATTATTTGTTMATTCAGAATAGAATATGTTGGTAATAAATGAGTAGGGTTTGGGGTAGAAAATGTAAAGCATTTTCAATAATGGTTTAAATAAACATTTCATCAATCTTCAGGTTAATTTGTATAATGAAATATGTGAATAGTTCAAGGGACTGAATAATCTCAAGTGATTCAATGTAGGGTAGCCACAGAGRCAATGCATTAAATCTTGAGAAAAAGTAGAGAGTATATACCTATATAAGGAGCAGTAGAAGAAGAGGAAGGTGACAATTCTAAGWGTCAACCCTCCAAAGGACTATTATTCCCCTGCCTTTGAGTGTCAGTTTTTTCTTTTTTATGTGAACAGACTAAATCACACCAACCTCTTCTCAAAATGCCAGCCTCCTTTACCTGAAGCAGTTCAATGTTTTTTCCATATTTTAATGTACCTGATCATATCATTTAATTTGGAAGAGTTCAGAGTCATTGGCTATAAGAAAAGAGAACGCTTTCAGGAGAATCTGTAAGAGTACACTCATCCCAGAGCTACAGTCTGAACAATGCAAATCTCAATGGTCCTTTAACAGCAAGTTCCCTAAACTGTATGCCAGTGTCATTTATCTCCTTTGAGCTGCCTCTGTAGCTTAGTTTAGCTCACAGACATGAAGAGTCTTACCACATAATCCCCAAAAGACAGTGCTTGTATTTGTTATCTTTCTAGGCACAGTGTTTTATCTCCTGTGAACCCATTTGATATGGGTTTCTGGTCCTTGTATGAGTGATACACCAAGTAATGCCCTTGTAGATAATTGCGTGGAGGACTATGAGCATGCAGTTTTTGTTGATGTGCAGTATTTTGGACCAATTTTTTCCCTTTTTTTCACAGTACTTAAAGCTATCAAAAGGTGTAAGCACAGTAAAAATTAGAAGTTTGAATAATTATCACAGGTGCAAAGGAGGAAGAAATCTACTAAATTTCATTTCCTGATGACAAGAAGATCTATTTCAGTTTAAATTAATAAGTAATGCTGCAGGGTTTTTTTATTTTGTTTTGGAGTGGGGATTTTTTGCATAATGGTAGTTTTAGAATGCTTATTATGTTTAATTTTGAGCAAGTTTTATGTTCTTTTTTGGGATTTTGGTAGCTGTTCAGATAAAAATATTCTCTGTTAACATATTCAGACAGATGGTTGTCCTGTACAGTATGTGCAAGGATGTTCTTTTCTCAGGGACTGAATTTCAGCTTTGACTGTTAAGAGTTTGGGATTATGTTAAGTTTTCCCTCTCGGATTTAGATGCTGATTTAGCCCCTGGAGAGTAGTCTTCTGGTTATCACTAGAGGCAGTAAATGAAATCTGTAAAATGGAAGAAGTAGGTCATGGTTTATGTTCTGGTTTTGGGTTTATCACTAAATGAAGTAATAGAAAAGCCAATGCATATTGAAACCTCAGGGCATCATTTGTTGATACTGATACTGTCATGAGGAGGAGTGTGACAGGTCACTGATTAAGTATTTGCATGATTGGATTTCATGAGAACAGAGATGATGATGATGTTTCAACTTTAAATAGAAGTGTGGGTTGCCTTTGACTTTTTTTTCTATTATGTAGACATGAAATTGATTTTAGTTTATTTGTCTCTGAAGAATATGCTTTTTAATAGAGATCACCTTTTTAAAGATTTAGTAAATTCTAGAAAAAACACATTGGAAATCACTTCCAAAACCTGTCACTTTTTATACTTATTGCAGCCTAAGATACCTCACTTAGAGAACTTTATAAACATAGAAAAAGAATCTTCCCCCGACTGGTGAAATGATCCCCTGGTAGAAATTTGTTGTGTATTTGCTCATACAAATAAATGTGAGCCATCTGAACAAACAGCAGTCTACAAGTCCTGAGCCACAAAACATGTTCCATTGAATCAAAACGGATGCATTATAGTGTTATTAAAATACTTACTTAAATTTTGCATTCCTTGGGAGTACTTTGTGGATGAGTTGGAAATGTATTCAACCCTTGTTTTCTTTAAAGAAGTGGGCAGGTAATGGGTTTTTTGTTTCAGCTCCTTATAAATACATATCTGTCCTACTGAGAAACTAAGTTCTATTTTCAGACAGTGTGGGTTCCTGTAGAATATAGCAAGACGTACTGTAAAATTGTCTAGAACAAAATTAATGAAAATTAGTTGACTCAAAAAAACTATTTTATAACAAGTTATTCCCATCTTTGTCGTAGTTTAATGTTTCACTTTCATTTAGGAAGGCAAAGGTGTAAGGAAGAGATGAGCAGAGGAGTATTTGACAAATATGCTTTCACGTACTAATTTTTTAGGTGTACAAAAGATGGTAATCATCGGTTTGCTATCATCGGTTTGCTCATTTTAGATAAATGTGAATAATTTAAGTAATTCCAGTCATTATAATGTGGAACTTTTAAGTATTTTGATTTGGCATTCTCCATCTGCTGTTGCAGGGAGCAGTCATCTCAGATAAGCARATATATTTTCAACAAATTTCATTTTTATCTAGCAGATGAGGGAATTTACTGACAGGAACTGGGTTTGCATGGCCAGGTTTTAGTAGTGGGGGCCCACAGGGGTGGTTTCTGTAAGAAGGTGCCAGAAAATTTCTCTGTGTCTGAGAGAGCCAATGCCAACTGGCTCCAAGACAGTCTGCCATTGGCTRTGGCCGAGCCCATCAGCAACTCTTCATTACCCTTCTCTGGTTTGATTGGTAATAAATTAAGCTGATTTCCCCAAGCTGAATCTGTTTTTCCTGTGATAGTAACTGGTGTATGATCTCTCCCTGACCTTGTTCCATGAGCCTTTCATTCTGTTTTCTCACCCCTGTCCAGCTGAGGAGGGGACAGGGTCAACCCACCGCATAAACTAACTTCTACCAGCTAATTTTCTATCTAAACATCCAAAGAGCTCTTCAAATTAAAAGACAATAATGGAAGCTTATTTGAGTGGGAAACAAATATTAAATTGAGTTTGGTTTTTGTGGAAGGGTGTTGTGTAGAGGGTTTTTTGTTGTTATTTTGGAGGTTTGTTTGGTTGGTGTTGGTTGGTTGGGTTTTGTGGTTTTTTGTTACTTGTTTTTAAAATGACTTCTTCATACTTCTTATCCTGTATTTCAGCCTAGAGAACAAGCAAACACAGAGAACTTACGTGTTCTGACCCAAGAGACAATGGGGAARCAATGTTGTTTTGTATTCTTGAAGTTGGTTTCATTTATTTGTTTACATTTTTGGATATGTGTATCTGCATTACCAGTTTGTGCGTGCAATAAAAGTATTATTTTGTCATACTTTTAAGCTAAAAGTTATGTCAGTTACTGGAAGTCACATATTGCAGTATGAGGGTACTGGTTACAGCAGACAAAGGGACAGAAATTTGGTATTTTTGTCACACAGAAACACAAGAGATTAAAATACATGTGCTTCCTAATAAAACTGACCATGTCAGTCTGACAGCATCCTTTGTTTTGAGCTGACCTGCTGTTTTGAATAGTGGTGGAAAATGATCCCTCAATAAAATTTGTTTTCTTTATAAATAAAATAATGGGATTATGGGGTAAAATTTCATATTACTGACATATTTGTTTCCTCTTCAGCTGAGAGTAGTTATGATTTGTAGTTATGATTTCTGTTTCATAATGAAAGCTGTTGATGTGCCTCAAAAAAATGGAAGAGTACAGACTCTGCAGTGGTTTGTTAATTCTGTTCTGCCACATGCAACTATCACAATTGGTTTTAATATGTAGCTCTTTCTCTTGTAAAATAATTTTTTTCACATTTTCTTCAGGAAACATTTAACCCCTGTCTTCTTTTATCTGCTGTAAGGCCTCAGTAAATAGCTTGGACCTACCTCTTGCCCTCCTGGTAACTTAGGCTATGGGAGAGTGTGAGAAAGCTTTCAGGAGATGAGATGAAATCTGGGAGGTATTTCAGGAGAGAGCACACCAGTGTCTTTGTTAAGGAAGATGCATGTGTCATTTACAGTTTGCTGTAGTAGAGCATAGGACATATTCCTGGGAATCTACTTTAATCGAACATTAAATGACAGGTTTTCATCCTGAAAGTTCAGTTCTTTAACATTAGTGGAAGTCTCAACTCCTTCAAGTGCGCCAGAAATCTTACGCTTACAAAAATGGTTGTGTTTTGTTTTTTTTAATCCCCTATGTGTGAACAGTCTGCTATTTGAGTAATTCCCAAGTTRTGTCATATAAACTGTATGCCTTGGCTCCTTCTGGCTGTTCTCCTATGGGCAGGCAGGCAGGCAGGCTGGACTGCAAGGGAAGAGGCACCGTAGCAGAGTGGCCAGGAGCCCTATGGGGTGGGTGGCCAGGGTGCTGAAGCAGCAAAAACTGCCTCTGGAGGAGGGGCTGGACTCTACTCCTACATGATACCAAGTGTTTCTTATGGGAATCACGTCCATTCTTTCAAATGTGTTTCCCTTTCATTATGATAGTCTCGTTAATGGGAAATAAATCTTAACTTGTGTGCACCTCTTTCCAGTTCTGGGATTTCGCAAGTGAAAGAAGATGCAAAGTTAGATGCTCCAGGCCATGTGGGTCTGCCTGACTTTCCCCTCTGGTCTCAGTGGGCTCAGCCTCTCCTCAGGTTAGAGTGTAGTTATATCTATGCTTCAACTTCCTGTGCTCTGAGCAACAGATAACCAACGCTGTTCCAGTGGCAGCTTTCCAGTAGTACCATGAAAGAAAAATTCCTTCAGGGTGAAAACTCTTGTCTAATGGTTGCCATGGAAACAGAGAACTGCATGATTATATGGATTAATATCTCGGCTAMATGTAAATGTTCTGCAACCTTCTCTGCCTTACCGTTTAGGAGAAATATTGATTCTCAAACCATTAGTGCTTTTAGTTCCCTTATAGCTTAGATTTGGGCCAAACCTTTAATGCAGAAAAATAGCTATCTATTTAAATAAATGGTTTGGTTTCGTCCTGCTGGCTGTTCATGGGTTTAGTAGGCAACGTTGTTTTTCTGTTGTTGTTGCATAAGGTGCATTTTGTAGTTCAGTTTAATGTGATAAATGCTTCAAATAGTCTACTAATATCCTGGGGATATTACTGCTTTTTTTCCTGTTATTGCCTCTGACATTTCTGATAAAAAAAGACTCCTCAAGAATATTGCAGAGGATCTGTAAGGCAGGAGATACCATTAAATTGATCATAATGGCCTCATATGCTGCTTGTTATTACTGGAGGCAAATTAATTTAAGTGCGTTCTGGTCAGGTAGATGAGTCACAGTGCAGTATTGGAATGCCAATTTCCTCCATACAAGAGAGAATTAAACTTTTTTCTGAAAGTCTGTTAAACTTGACTTAATGCTAATTGGTTTATCTTTTGTACAAACAAATATTGCACTACATTTTTTTTGTAAATGTTTCATAACTGCACAACCATTATCAGCATAATTAATGATCTTTTAAATGTCTTCATTTCTGTGGAGTCACTATCATGAAATGTAACCTTCTAAAGGTAATTCTAGTTTGATCAATTTCGATGTGGAACAATGTTTTACCAGTATATTTTTATTTCATTCTGATGCAGGGATTTTCACTTTGTTCAATAGCACTGTAAACATACTCCTTTAATGAAAGAAAAAATTGCATAAAAAGACAAAGTATTATTACTTTTCATATCTAGGTTTTGTTTTGTAATTGAATTGATTTATTTAACTGCTCTCTGAATTTACACGGAAAATTGCAGTGTTTCCATTGGCCATCCCAGCTCTTAGCCTGTGCCCCCCTCTCCAGCAGGTGCCTAGTGAGTCTTCATGCTTTGCATATAAGTCAGGTTAAAGTTGAAAGAAATTACTTCAAGTATTATCCCAAGATATTATCTTATCTTGCTGGTAACTGAAAATATATCTTGATTCCTGTTATACTTAGTCCTAATATCCATCCTATTTTTGGGTTTTACTGTGGAAAGAAGTGTCTGTTGTGTTTGAAGTGACATTTTGTAATTAAAAATTTATTCTCTTATAAAGATGTGACTGAGTGGAAGTTAATGTCTACAGGGAAGGTAGTCTGGGTGAGACAACAAGCTCCCTTTTATCTTGTTAACAATCCATATGGTAATGGAGTGTACATGGAGCACAGTAACGGGTAGGGGGGCTCCAGATATCTGGATTTATTTATAGGTATAGCTATACAACTGGCTATGAACTATAGATATAGTTCTTGGTTGACAATGTTCATTATTTGTAATGACACAGAAGCTAGTAATTGAAATGTTAACTGTTTTTTCATACAAGCTAAGAGTTCGTGTTGCCACTCATATGTGTGTGTTCATGTATACATCATATGAAAATTGCATGCTCATTACTTCCAGATGCTGTATAGCTTTAAGGCACTCAGCACTGTCAGCCAGAGCATCTTCATTTTCAAGTGCATTGTCTGTACTGAGAAAAGCTGGATGCCAAAGTCAGCGTCTGTCTGCTGAGACTACATTGAGATAATGTTCAAAATTTTAATGGCCTTCATAGGTAAAGAAGAACATCTTAAATTCTGTGTGGTTAGACTTACTGCTAATCCAAAACAGTGTGTACAGCTCCTATAATTAACACAAGAAGATGAGCATTTGAATATGACCAGTGAGATTTGGCAAAAGTCTTGAGACCAAAGAAAAACATGAATTTTTAAATGGAAAAGTACGTTTGACAGATAGTATCTAGACACTTAAACTTACGATGCTACGAGTAGTCAGTTAGAAACAGAAGCTACTAATTGCAGGATTTTTGAAATACTGGTTCTGCCTAATATGTAAATGTGTAGGAGTAATATGCACTCTCCTCTTGCTGGAGCTGATCTTAGGAACACTTGCTTTGTAACTGTATTATGTTAATCAAGAGAGCTATGTTCAGCTGCCTGTCCTGCTAACTTGTTAGAAGTGTTTCTTGCTGGGACATGGATATGCAATCCTGAGCATAGTTCAGGAGTTAATATGGTCCCAGGCCATTTCCCAGGAGAGAGTTTGTGTCGGCTTGGCTCTGCTGTTGTGTAGTGTGGATATGAGCTTGCAGTAGTGTGGATATGAGCTATAACAGTAGAACTCCTTGTCAGGTAATATGGTTTGAGAACATCTTCAATTTCTAGAGTAGACATAGTTGTATAACATAGATTAACTTGAAGAACATACCAAATTTAAAAACATTCCAAATATTGTATGGATTGGCCAGATATTCAGCAAAAGTGACATATATATGAAGGTCTTCAAAATCTAATTTTATAAATATTTTTTTGCCCCTGCCTCAATATGTTTAAATTTTTCTTCTTTAACTCTGGAAAACTTTTATGGGTAACTAAGCCCTATATTATTCTGCTGCTCATAACATTTATTTGTGGATAAAATAGGGTTGCTCTTGGTCATTTAATTCCACTTCAATTTTTTGTTCGTCCCTCCACCCTCCCAAAGCCCTCTCCCTTCCTTCCCCCAGTTGTCTAATTCAGTAATTCAGTAATTTATTTCAAAGTATGTTATTCATTCTGCTTASTATCCTGGAAATATCTAGCTCCCAGAGAGCTACAGGTGGTGATCCTTTTGATTTAGAAAATTGTCATCCTAGTTTTGGGAAAAAAATTCAGAACACACTGAATCCCATGGAAACTCAGGACAATTAAGGTGCATTACAGCAAGTGCCTTTTCCACTGTCAGAAACATTACTGTTGGTACTCATAAACCTGCATGACCTAACTTTAAATTCACTTAATTGGGTTAATTGCTAAGAAGACAGTTTAGGAGAATGGGGCTCAACAATAGCTGCAAAATATKCCTGGGCTTCTGAACCAATTCTTCAGCAATTAAGCAACAATTTCTTCCGTGCTGCCACACTGATGTAACTGTCAACACTGCACCTAGATAGTGTAAATAAGCTGCAATTACAGTTTTGCACAAATCACATAAATAGCTTTAGAAATGGTACCATAAAAGTAAAACATTGTTTGAAAGGATGTCTTTTAGCCAAAGCAGATTGGCACTGTTTTTTCAACTAGCACTTCTGTTTTGTCTTCATTTTCAGGATAGCAACTGCAGTAACTGGGACAGAGCCACACAGAGCCACAGTACATCTTCATGGCATAGGCTAGAGTGAAGGAGGAGACAGATTCTGGTAGTTGACACAATTTTGCCTAAGAAAAATTATGGGGAAGCTACAAATGAATGTTTTAAGATAATGGGATTCCAGGCTTTCTCATTAGTTCGTGCAAGCTTCACCCACTAACACACACCTCTCCGTCATGTATCTGTGGAGTGATTTTTTTTCTTTCCTGTTCAGTTCAGGGTAAATAATTCCCATATCCCATTAAACTGTTCACCTGTGTCGTTAATTGTACAAATTAGGTGTTCATTTGACAGCAGTGTCAGTATACAAATGTAATAAAGTAGGTCACACTAACTTTTACACTTTTTTAGGATGAAAATATATTCTAAAGCAATGACCTTGAAGCATATGTTTGAAAGACTTAATGTGACTGGTACTAAAGAAAAAAATGCATTTTTGGTCCTGGGGAAATTATTCCAGAATGTAACATTTATTTTAAGTGGAAGCACTAGCATTTGAAAAAGGTGAAAGACCAGATGTGCTCATGGAGAATCCTTGAAGATCTCTAAAATAAGGCATTTTCTTACAAGAGATAGTGGATGAAGAATGAAAAAGAATGGGAGAATCAAAGAGGATAAAAAAACAACACAGGCAGTAATGGTGGATGTTTTTAGTGTATTAGTTCTTGTTAATTTCATCGCCAAATGTTTTAGATGCTCTGCTTTATTGATGAAGGGCCAATATTTGATTATTTTGTGAACTGGTTGATGTTTATTGTGCCTTCCAAATTGCAAAGAGGTGTCATAAAAAGCCTTAGCCTTGCTATGCATTTAATTTGTGTACTGTTTATTGGCTTTCCTGCAGAGCTAAATGTTGTAGTAAAGTGGAACATTAGATTACCTAATTAAGTATTTCAGAGGGATATGTGCTAAAATAAAACTGATAAGTGGTAGCMGTTTGCTTTTCTTAGTAGTTATAAATGTGTAAAATATAGAAGACACTTCAGGCCTATATTTGAATAGGATTTATTTTAGGACTGTTACTTACAGTCTGGATCATTAGGGAGACTCTTTCAGTGGTTTCTTTCAGAACTGGATCAAGCCCAGTTATTACTGAACCACTTAAAATCTCCCAACAGTTTAATTGTCAATTATCTCATTTTTTATGTGGCCTTCAGTCTTTAACCGGCAGGGGAGTAGTGGTTAACCCTTCCAGAAATACGATTTTCCAGTGTGTTGCATGCAGCAGTCATGGCACAGCATGGCTCTCAGAGGACTCTGTGACATTTGTTTGCCAGTGATAAAACTGTCCATTGTAGTTTTGCTGACAATCAGCAGCGTAATTATGGATTTATCTGGTATTGTAGAAATGTGTGGCACACTGACAGCTGCAGAAATGATTTAATGTTGGTTCCATACAAGTATACAGCTAAGTGCTTATTAATAAAGCAACATTTATAAAGTAAATGTTATGATGACTTAATGCACCCACAAAAGTGTAATTCATGTTTCTTGGAAATGAATGATGAATCAGGAAATCTATCACATGAGAAAAAAAATTAGAAAATTATAAGACATAGGTAGATAAATATGAGTAATGCTTTAGTTGATTTAATATGATTTGAAGTTTGCTAATCCATGAAAGAGCCTTAGGATATCCTTAACAGAGAAGAAATACAATGTTGTGTGTTGAAATGTTACTTTAATAGCAGTAATCCTAAAGTTAAATTGTGAGGCCTAAGTCATTGAAAGGGCACTGTAAAACAGGAAGAGTGCATGTGCATGTATGGGAGTGTGTTCATGTGAACATGTGAACTCATGATTTAGAAAAAGGAGACCTTTTAGCTCCACAGAGTCATGGAATATTCTGAGTTGGAAGGGACCCACTAGGATCCTTGAGTTCAGCTCTCTCTAGAGTTTCATGAAAGGCTACATAACCATATGAGAAGTCTCCAGTCTCATTTATCTATCATATGATATAATAAACGTTAATTTTATTAAGTAATTATGTGAATGTTCTGTTTTGTTCTTGCACATATATTCCAGAGCAAAAGAAACAGAGTTTGACAAGATCAATGGTATGTCATTTCTTCCCTTTTTTCACAACTGTGGAATATGTGCAGGCATATAGCTCATTACACAAATGCTTCATGCTCTAGCAAAAACACCTTGCAGTGATTGACTTAAGAAAGTCAGTTTATTTATTTTGCRAAGAGGAGTTCAGAGTTGACTTGGCCAAAGATTGTGAGTATCTGCCCTGGGAAAAGAAATCTACTGTTAGAGAGACCTTTAATTTGACAGARTGCAGCAGGACTATAAAGCTGGAATTTGAAAATGCAAGAAATAGCAGTAAGATACAATAATACGTATTTTTTAAAAAGAGAAGGGTTACTTACTCTTAGATTAACCTTAATCAAAATGGTCTGTTTCATACAAGCAGTGCTTTAGTCTTCTCAGAAGTTACGAGACCTTTATGCAAGAATTACTGATGATGCTTGGTGGTATGCATTATATATGCTTACACTAAACTGTTACTATGGCCATTTTGGTCACAGAATCTTTTTCAAGTGCATGTCCTTGGGGTCCTGTCGTTGCTTAGTTTTGCTGTTACAGAAAGCTAAAAGTATAATTTGTGGTTTAGTGTTMTTAAGTGTTAACTACCTTGTGTAACACCAAAAATCTCTCTTTTTGGCATAAATGGCCTTTCATAATATATTATGGGAGTATATTGGCAAAGAAAATTGCAGTAGCAGTACGTTGCTTCGTACCTGGGACTTACAGGCAAAAGAACTAAATTTGGAATCGTGGTAGTGTTAGTCCAAACAGGAAACAAGGTTTGGAAAACTTAATTTCTCAGAAGCATAAACTGTATATAAAATATTTAATGTAATCTATATAATTAATCTATACTGTGTGAAAACAAACAATACCAAACAACCTAGGTTTTTTTAAAGTGAAGTATTTTCATATTTATGTTGTCTTACCTTACAATATTTTCATTGTTTATTTATCTTAGAGAGGCATGATTGGTTTCTTTCTGTGTAATATTGCCATGAAGTGTAATAAATATTATCTTGGCAAAACCTCCAAGATCTTTAGATGTAAGAGATTATATAAGTATAGAGATGACGTGCTAGATAGAGGTGCAGCTCAAGAGTCATATGGAGAGAGACTTTTCATCCAAGATTTTTCAGGAAACCACTTCATTAAAACAATTTCCCATTTTTCTTTCTGTTGGCAATTTTCCAGTAGTTAAACAAACAGTGACAGTATGCAACATCCTCAGCATACAATTTGTGTGACACAGTAAATACCAGAATAAAAGTAGATTCTTTCACAGTAGMTCGACAAAGCTTGGCATGATGTAACATTTAACAATGAGTTGCAGCAGTTCTTGAGAAGTTTTCAAAATACAATCAGTTGAATTCATAAATTTCACCGAAGTTCTTGGAAGAACATGAGAGTTCTTTGGATTTGAACCACCTAATTCAGTAATCTAATGAGCAAGGAAAGCCTTTATACTGTAAAAATTACTAAGTAGGCAATGTGAATCCAAATCAAGTCACTCCTCTGTTCCATTGTTATGAATTCACTTGACTGAACAAAAATGCCTTCTCCAGTTTTCATTTACTTCCAGTTTTCCATGCCTATTAAATATTTTCATATGCTTGATTGCTAGAGAGCTGCAGTCAAGCACCTTCAGATCTGTATTCCCTTTCCTTTTAGACATATTCTTGCTCATTAAATTTGATCTCTGGAGAATAATATTCTGTAAAMAGGTTGGAAACAAATTGTTTTAACTCTGTGGAAGCGTTGTGAAGTATTTTAACCCATCTAACTGGGAAAGTGAGAAAAGATTACTTCAATTGTTATAGAGAGGTTTCTTTCCATAATTAGTTCCCTTGGATGATTTTATCTTCCTCTTAAAGGCAAAAGAATTGTGTCAGCTGAGTCTCAAATGCAAAGAATTTAATTTTTGGTAGGAGCTGATAAAATCCGGACAGTGTCCACAGTACGGAGCCATTGCTGCTATCTTTCCCTTGCTTGTGGCAGCCCTGCTCCTCTGCAGCTTGTGAGCCTCAGAATGCTTCCTTAAATATTTTGCTGGTACTAATCTAACCCAATTTAGGCCTTTAAAAGRTAGGTATTTAAGTCTGAGTTGATCACTCAGAAGGAGAATTAGATGTTTTCCCATAATTATACATTTGACCTAGTTCTCTCTGACCATGAAGTGAGTGTAGGTGCCTGAGTAAGACCCATGTATTTAAAACAAATAAATATGAAAGACTAGGTCAGAGGAAATCAAACCTTTTTTCACTGTTGAGTTTTGAAATAAACTCTCTCAAGCTACCCAAAGAGGATATGCATGATCACAATATTTGCATTACCCGAGTTTAGCCTAGGTTTGCCATAAAAGTGGGCTGGGTGATATCCTTCATTCCTCACCCATGATGAAAGGGAGAGAGAGACTATGCCGGAGTGTAATTTAGAACAAGAAAATCAATGGGAAACAGCCTTTCTGCAGAAGAGGGATTCTGAAGGAAGTAAGTTGATGTTAGGAGGTGATAAATGTTCTTCAATAGTCCAATGCATTACTTAAACCATTCCATTCATTCAGTTTATTAGGCTGAAAGTATGCAGAAAGGCCTGTGGAGCGACAGTACTGCAGTGCTATGTGTGGCCTGAAGCTGGTATGCCTGGAGAGCTGAAAACATGCTTTTGCTSATGTTTGGGTGCATCTGTACATATCTGCAAGATCATTCCATTATTATGCCTGACTTGAAGGAACTTTTGGATGGATTTGGTTGTGCTCTTAATTCTGAAGTGGAATGTAGTACATTTTCACTTGAAAAAGTATTGTTGCATTTGTTCCCAAGTTCCCCCATCTCACTAAAAAACCCCAAGTGACCAACCAAACACTATTTTTTTAAAAGCCTGCTGCAGTACAATGAAATTAACAATTGTAAGTAAATGAAAATTAAAAAGAAAAAGAAATATGTTTAATAAACTTTGAGCATTCAGGAACTATCCAATACGAATGTTTATTAAATGAAAAATATATTAATATTGTGGCTATTGAAAAAGTGTTTCTGAAATGGTATACTGAAAATAAACACAAATAGACTAGACTTTTCTGCTTACTGATCTTGCGTACCAAAACTGTTTCAGCATTTAAAACTTAATGTAGTCTGTCTTTTTGTTTTTCCCCCCAGTCAAAACTATGTTAATTCTTTTGAAAATGGTAAAATTCAATTCCTAGGGCACAAACAGTATGCAAAATGTTCTGCAGGTAAAACACAGCTCCAAGTATTAGATGCACACTTTTCACTTTCTGTTTAAATATTTAAAACTTTTTATATTCCAAATAATGAATCTGAGGCTAATTTTATAATCATGAAGCATAAACACCAATGATCATATCCTCCAATGTCTTCAGTTTATGTTTGACACAAAGCAGTATGTTGGCAGAAATATTTTTAGAAATTGCTGAGAGCATTTCTGCCCTCAGCAATTTCTCTGCTCTGAGGAGATTGTATTTCCCACTCCTTTTTGTATTATTATTAATATCAGTCCTCTTCTTGAGCAGCTGACCTATTTGATAAGCATTTAGGAATATATGTCATTGTGTAGTCTTTTGATATTGCCTTTTGATAAACTCCTAACACTTTTAATCAAGATCAGCAGGTGGATGGCAAACATGGGTTCACCTTTCATCATACACAAGAAGGATCTTAGCAAGTCACCAGTGGAGCTCTTTCTGTAGGCAGCAGTGTAACTGTTGATGTTCCACACTCCAAAGGCTGGAGGAGGAGCTTCATTGGGATTCTCTTTCCTGCTTCTGGATGTGTGAAGAACAGCTTTCACCAGGCCACTGAAGTACTTCTGAAATAAAGAGCTGAGATACAGATGGGTTATGCTTTTTATGTAAGTGAGCTTAGAAATTAGTGAAGCAGGAGAATGAATTAATATTTTGATACAGGGATGTCATAAATCAGCTTCTGATGATATTTCAATTTCAAGCTTTAAACAGATTTTCCAAATAAAAGTCAGTGTTCGAACTTCTTTCCTGAAATACTTAACATCATAGCAGTTTAAGTATGCAGTCCAAGTTTTCCTKTTTCCTAAATATGTATTATTATTAAAGTCAAGTGAATGTGTAGTTCTGTTTTAAATCTTTCAAAGCAAGTTCAGTGTCAATCCATTAATTCAGAACAGTGAAGCAGTTTGAACTTTACTTTTTTGATAGTGAGTCCCTAAATGAAAAACTCTACTCTTCGAAGCCTGTGTTCACATAAATCCTGTGAAGAGTTTCCTACTTCCACATGCCTTTATGTCAGTTTCCCACATTGCATCTTCTTTGATAATTGCTCCCGGATGAGAACAAAGATCGCACTATGTTCATGATAGTCACATGTTTGTAAATGATGAGCTGCCAGTGCCAGTGATGGCTTTGTTTCCTGTTGATGAGGCCATGCTGGCGTGCTGTGCAGTTTGTCCTGAATGTGCTTCAGTGGTTCAGAGCAGCGCGGGGTGAAGGGGAGGCTTCTGCTCGCACAGCAAACCTCGTGCACGGGAGCTGCCTGTGGCTCGCCGTGCAGAGAACTCAGCAGGAAAATGCAGCTTCTGATCTTTAACCTTGGGCATGCTAAATGTTGGAATTTTGACCTGCTTTGCATGGTGTTTCCAATCACTGCTCTGCTATTTCAGGACTATTTCCCAGCTCTATTTGGGAGATCCAGGCGATGGGAGTCTGGAACATTCTTTCAACACAATCTGCAGCTTCATTGCTGCCCATCTCTTCCCACTGCCTTTCCTTCTCTGTGTTTTTGACTGAAGATTTCACTTAATGCAAAAGGACATATGACTAGTGGTGTTAACAGTAAGAAGTACTTCTGCTCTACCAGTCTTTGCTGGCTGGCTTTCTTCTACATTGTGTGGTTATTGAGGTTTAAAATGTGATTCAACTAAGAAAGATGATCAGAATTTTTTCTGTATGATCTGGTGAAACACTTCCTCAATGCTTTTCTCTGTGCCTAGAAGGCTGCTGTACTTGTACTGAAGGTACCATTTTGGATGTACTCCATACTTGTTTAAAATTTCAGGTATCAGGTGAACAGAGATCACCTGCATGATAAATTATTTTAGTCATTTTTCACATATGACAGAAGTTTTTGTGTGAGAGTTTTGAACTTTTTATTTGTGAAGTGGTTTGAAATTGTACTGAAAATGCATTAATGTAACTAAATAAGCATATTTACCTATTACAAAGAATACAGTGTGCATACAAATACTGTTTTATTAGAAATACTTTGCCAGTAAATTAACTGGCATTTTAGAAGAAAAATTAAGAAATAGCTACTAAACACAATCTTTTCAGAACTCTTGCACTCTTTGCTTTTTATCTGGGTTATTTTATTTGATTTTATTACCATGTAAATTCTAGTCTTAGAGCATTGATGATGCTGAGTTTCAGGACAATGAAGACCCACTTTTAAAATAAACCCAGATAATTAATATAAATAAGAGTTCTTTGAGATTTCAAGTGAATTTTGATTGATAGAGTGTTTTGCTATGAGAAAAGTTAAAATGTTAATTATGCAAAAGTTTTTTTCTATTTTTTTCCATATGCACTTTTTGAAAATTTTGTTTTGAAATCTGAAATGAAATAAGTCAAATAGCAAAAATTGATGGTTAGTTTGGATAAGAAAGTAAATATTTGTCCTATTTGTTAAAACTGTTCAAGAGTAGAAATATAAAAAAAAATTAATGTGCAGTGCTGTAAAAAGACGCTTAYAACAGAATAATACATTTGTCCTCATCAGCAGTTTCTTCTCAGTAGAATGAACAAAAGGCTCCTATTTTACCAAGGTAAGTGTCAGGTACCTCAGATTAAATATTACGTACAAATGTACATAATAAACACACAAAAACCTGTTTGCATTTCTGTTTACTAACACAAGCTAAAACACTGCTAACATAAATGCAGCATGTGGTTTTGCTCTTTTTGCTCATGAGCTGCTATAATCTACTTTTGCTCATATAATAAAAATTAATGGTCGAATAATGTTCTCTCTGAGATGTGTTGTCTCTGCTCAGAGAATTTATTAGATAGCTTCAATTCAGTTTGTGCTCTGAAGTGATAATGTCATTACTTTATATTCAATTAGGCTGTTGGGTTTTATATAGAACTAACTACAGTCTAAAACCAGAATAGTATAATTTAAAATATGGTGTCACTATGTATGAAGTCATGATCAATTGAAAAATAAATGGTTTAAAAGAAAAATTAACCCTGATTATATTTAGTATGTACCTCAGGAGTTGGTAAGGAATATGAAAAGGATGCAGACTTTCCCAAACTGCATTCACTGTTTTTTTTTTAGTAGCATGCACAGCACGCACATTACTGGAAAAAATAATCCATATTTATCTTTTCTGGAAGTAAGTGCTAAAACTTACCATTTAAGTAATTAAACTTCCAGCTGGTAGTAGGGAAACATACTCCAYTGCTATATTTAAAGTATGACAGATGTGGCAGAGATTGTATCACATTGAGACAACCTTGTAATTAATCAATTACTATGGAAATTGGTCAATAGTTTTTAAATATATTATCAGTTGAATGAATTTTCAGTCTTACTAAATGAAGCAAACAAATTATTATTTTTTGGTGATACAAGGATATTTTCTCTGCAACAAATAGATTATGTGCATCCAGATTCTTTACTACCCTACATTTGCCCATTCACATGGTGCTATGAAAAATAGCATAGTCTGTGAGTTTAAGGAAACCATTAAGGGGAGCTTCAGAATGAAACTGAGAGAATTAAATTCACTAGTAGGAATAAAAGGTAACATTTTCTCTGTGAGAAGATCAACCCTGTATAAGTGAATGCTTGCTAAGACAGGAGATGTGGGTGTGGTGAGTCTGCTCTCTGGGCATTCTTGGTTACCCCATGGCGCTTTGGATTAGGTGAATGTAGTCKTTAATTTGTTGATGCAGAAAGCTAACAAATCCCTTTATGGATTTGAATAAATTGAGGCACTAACAATGGAACATGTCATGGGRTTAGTGGGGGCAGGGCTGACGTGACTTTTTTGGTCACTGAAGGGTTAGGTCCTCAGTTGTGTTTTTCTGTATGAATGAAACTGAGAGTGTGGAAAGGAAACTACACTCATGGGAAGAGGGGAAGTGGTTTTCTCACCTGAGAAGCTTTTGAATCAAATGGAGTTAAAAAAGGTAGAGTTAGGTCCAGTAACTGAGAAGTTGGAGGTTTATGCCAGTGGCAAGATATATGCTTGTTTCATTGAGCTTTCTCATCAGGCTGAGGAAACTACCCTGTGTTTACTGCTTCCTGTCACTTGCTAAAGGGTCAGGATACTGAGGGTGGAGTATCATGGTTTGGATCTTCTTCGGAGAAAGAGCAGTTCCTTGAAGAAATTGTCTTGCTGTTCAGTGTGTTTTGTGGAATGCCATTCCCACACTAGTACTTGTTCTGTAGGTGCTCAGTATTTTAAAATGTGAACCAGGTGTAATTGATGCCATTAAGCTTGCTAAGCATCTGAAGCTAGATCTGCAAAGCTCTCTCRACAGCTCTTCTGGGATACTGACTCAGTTGCTGGTTTTGTTATTCTTTCTCTGTTTTTTTCCTGCTTCTCAGAGTGTTCATTGTGCAGATCCAGCACAGTGTTCATCACCCGTTCCCTCATTTCACTCCTTGGAGTGTGGACTTTGGAGGGAGCTATGTTTCCCAGACTTTAAAGACTGACAACGGAGTCTGCCTRAACTGAAGGGTTCAGAGGGAGTCAGCTACATCTACCACGTACAACTGACATCTTGTCTTGGTAATGGCCATTGTTGGAGATGAGCTTGTTTGCAGAATTTAGAGTACTCTTGTCCTGGCTGTGCCTTGCTGTGCCTGTACTTCCAGCTGGTCCTGCTGGCCCGTGTGAGTTGTGCCATGTTGGTCTGCTGTGCCTTTACTAGCTGCAGTCAGGAGGTCCTTGCTTTGCTTGTAGTTCTCTGTCTTACTGGGACTGGGTTTATTTGATTTTGGCTGGAAATTGTGCTGGGATTTGTCATGAAAATTTCTTCATCTGGGACAAGTTGATAGCTGAATACTATGCTCCCCTGCTGAGGAGCTGCTCTGTGAGGTCTGCCTACACCTGGGCTACATTTCTCCACTATGTATGTTTGGATCAGTTTTTATTTTCCAGATCGTGCACTACCTGCCAGTTGGTGTTCTGAGTATTGTGGTTTTTCAACTGGCTAACTACTMCTCCCATAAAATGAGATGTAAGCAATGGTGGTTTGGGTTGAGGCTGTCTAAGTTTGAACATCAAGCTATCTTTAATAACRCCATGTTGTTTATAGAGTTTTTAGATCTTTTACTGCCTTGAAGACACCTTGTACAGCTCCTTCATAGCACCGCTTGATCTATTGCCAGCTTCCCCTGCCGCCTCTCCTTTCTCCTCCACCCATGGGATGTCAGCACTTGGGTGCTGGTAGAAGCTGTGTCTCAGAGCAGGAACAGGGATTGTTCTTCCAGCTGTTTAACACATATGTGGGATATTGCCAGTTCCTGTTCAGCTGCACATTGTGAGTAATCTTACTGTTGGGCTACTGTTAGTCCTGTGCCAGTTTTTGTTTGGACCACTAGCTATAATTAATGTTGCTATTCACAATAATTTCAGATTTTTACCTTATAATTAAATATATAAAATGCTACATTTATTTCTCAAACTAGAGAGACAACCTTGCAGAATTTTATTATACCTGTTGTAGCTGATAGACTCTAACTATATACAGCCTTGTGTTCACTGGGACAATTTCTTCAGTGATCCAAACTCCATTCTAGGCCATTCACATGTCTAAAAATCCAAGACCTAGGTTCCCATATGTGATAGTGGTGATTCCTCTATCTGATATAGATGCTTTTTACAACTTTCAAGGTTGTTTTCTAGAACTGTAAAGTTGAGATTATTTCCTTTTGTCTGTGAAATAGTCATATAATAAGAGTATAATTATTTATAGATCACTAATCACAATCAAGTAAAATAATGGGATTTAGTTAAGTATAATTTTGGTATCAAATATTACTTTGTAATATTAGTTAATTAGCGAAAATAAACACCATGAAAATTAATAACTAGAAATCACTAGCAGATTTTCAAAGCAGAATTTCTACTTCTAAGTGGAAACTACTACTGCGTGAATTCTCTGCTTGTAGCGCAAAAAGAAYTTCTGCTCTGAAAACACACGAAGAAAATAATAGCATCCTTTGTACTGTGAGAAGCAGTTTTCTTTATTCTTCTATAAATCTGCCCTGCCATCARTAGAGAATGTCTGGCATCCTCCTTGATTTGAGCTGGTTCTTCTTGTCCTCTGGCTTATATTGGTGTTAGCATTTGGAAGCCCTCACAATGATCTGGATCACTGAACTGTTGCAGTTAAAAAGAAAAATGGTTTAGAAAAAGCCCATGGTGCTGGTGGCAGCCAGTGACTCATCTAGACATTTAGGCAGATCTTAGTCACGTGAAGGTGTGTGTCCAGTTAAAGTACTGTTCTGTGCTTTCCCTGTAGTCAGCAGTGAGAAGGAGGCTCCCTCAAAGGGCAGTGCAGATGACTGAGTTGAATGACAAAGCTCTTTTAAGCAGCAGCATTTAGATGAGAGCCTGGTTTTGTCTGACTGTGAGCACTGAACTTCACATGGTTTAAATATTTTTCTTTCGTGAGTAATTCTCATTTTGACATTATAAATCTGTTACTGGTTCAACTGATCAGCAAATGACAGAGGAAATTTGTGAACAATTTGTGAGAAACAAATACAGTTTAGTTCTGTATAGTTTAGTGAGCTATCATTCTCATACAGTTTTGTAAAAAGCAGTGCCATTTTCTTTCACTGGATACAACCATCTACTAACTGTGCTAATTAAAATTAATATTTTATTGGTGGCTACCTAGCTTTCATTACTAGGTACTTACATACTATATTTTGAGAAAAAGTTAATAAAGTAATGTGAAGTAGTGATTCTGCTGTTTCAGTCCCCAAGTACAATCAGAGTGATTTATGATCTGGGTATTAATAGTATTAATAATTCATACAAATGACAAATATTTATTAATAACACAAAGTATTAATAATTCATACATTGGCACTAATCCTGGGTTCCTGCTATGGAATCTTTTTACTGGTCATCATTTGTCAGCAGCGCATATAGGGWCCAGTGTAGAGAAAGTTGTTATTTTTTCGTTGAATAAGAACATATTTTATCCAGATTTATTTTATACGTAATAAATTGTCCAAAGAAACTTGACAAGTTCAGGGAAGATACAGGTAGCCAGGAAAAAAATTAYTATTTTAATTCCTATCTGATTAATTGTTAAAGTGGTACTGTTTCTTGCATTTATCCTCTGAAATACAGTAGTTATACCTTAATGGCTTTTGACCGTAAGCTACTAATCCGCTTTGTACCTGTCATTATTCATAACTCCTAAAGACAATTTAAATGAGTGTTTCCATTGTGCAACTATTTTTGTGCATTAATAAATGTTAATCTAGCAGTAAAGAGATGGCATATATCAGGCAAAATAAGATACTTCAGTGTTGATAGTTGCCCTCAGAACTTGAAAGGGTTAGCACACTGTTACGAATTGAGTCRAGCACAGGGTACTTACTGCATGTTTATCTGCAAATCCAGATACTAAATTGCTTAATTCTAATGTTACTTCATTTCTTATTCTTTTATTGTGCTTTAAGAAATAGGCAAAAGAAGAGATCTAAATGAGAGCTTTGCCTTTGCCAAATCCCAATCCCAACTTTTATATGTTTCTAACACAGTGGGCATTTTCTCTGACTAATAATTCCCCAAGGTTCCTACACTGATTTTGTTCCATCTTCAAACATTCCCATTCTTTGCAGCCAATATGTACCTAACACATGAATCACAGCGTGAAAGTGCCTGTCTCTCTCCACTTATTATATAATGAGCCTGTGTGGCGTGGTGGCTTTTGTAACTGGGACTTCTCTGTGAAGTGCTGTAATGAGATGGGATGAATCTTGGTTTAAATATTTAACCAAAATCCCCTGAAGATGTCTCCTGCATGTGTTCAAAGAATGGACATCTCATGCATGTGTATCAGAGCAGACCTGTGGCAAAATGCAGTTTGGTCTCAGCTTTTTTGAAAGAAAATAACCTTTTACTCTCTAACCAAGAACTGGAAGACCTGACTTTCARCCCAATGCATTTGAGATTTTCCTGCCTCAGATAAGTTCGTTACATGCTAAGCTAAATTGTGGGAATGCGCATGTGGGGTGACTTCAGTTTTGAAAACATACTACTGTGTCAAAAATAGTCCTTTGGAGAGAATATGTAAGGTTCTGCTCTGTCTTCTTGAATGATGAGTGTACRTATTTCTTGTGTGGGAATATGCAGTGCTGCAACATGGCAACACAAGTGAATTTCCATTTTCTCATGCATAAGTATCCAAATGTCCATTAGACAGTAAAGCTGTTGCTTTTGCCTCACCTCTGCTTACCTCTGCTTCTTAAAACTAGGTCCAAGTAATTTTGGTCTGTATATGTACCCAATGCTAAATTGTTTTGCTGCTTCATTCAGAGGAAACGTCTTCTCAGGAGCACAGGGACAGCAGTACTCTCCTGTTAYGTGTTTGAAGGTGCTAATTCACAGTAGGGTCAAGGTCTTTTTAAT
The DNA here is from genome assembly GCF_030028575.1 of Malurus melanocephalus. Taxonomy (NCBI): domain Eukaryota; kingdom Metazoa; phylum Chordata; class Aves; order Passeriformes; family Maluridae; genus Malurus; species Malurus melanocephalus. The sequence goes on from NW_026623292.1 coordinate 781,731, forward strand.
AAGATGAGAAACAGGTGAGTTTTCCAGTCACTGAAAGTGTCAGTGACAAAGGAACCTCCTTATGGCAGTGTTGCTGTAGCATTTCCTTGTATAAAATAAGTGAGTGAGAAAGATTACTGTCCATTTTACCATCACTTAGGACAAAAGCAATTATCAACTTCTGGTCTTAAAGAGATGAGAAGGCAAAAGAGGAGGAAACAGGGTGGGATGGTTCTTTGTAGACTGATGCCTCTTGTTAATAATTTTTGAAAGATGTGGGTGGCTGGAAGCAAAASTATTGTTTACATGACCCGTGTTCTAGTCTGTCTTGGGAATGAACTGGGATGACATTTTAGGATCTTAGTTAGGGGATGAAATCTAGTTCTGATCACATGAAAATGCCTAACAGCATTTCCTCAAGGTGCCTTTGTGTTACCGGTTTTAGCTGAAAATAGGCCTTCTCACTCCACTGCATCTGCTCTTTCTGTTACTGTAAAATTGGCCAACAGAGTTTCAGCCACGTGCTGTTCATGGGATGGTTCAAGTATCTCTCCATGGCTAAACTGCTGGGGAGAATAAAAGCCAGGGCTCCAGGGGCAGTGTTASCCATCATCCTACTAACATGTTACACATACATCTCAATGTATGCAAAATGTTAATCTGCTAGCTAAAAAACAGTTTTCACCTAACTATTGTGCAGTGTGCAGAAAGGTTTACTAATTATCTATTGATGCTTTGGCAACTGCCCATGAATAATGTAAAAAGAAGACTTAGTACATATCAAAGCCCTTGGTTCAATGCCTCTTCAGACCATTTAGGCAAGACAGAGCTAATATAATGCTGTTGTAAAGTTATGAAGATAAGAAATGGCAATAGAAAGGGTAGTGCTTTTACCGCTTCCTGCCTACAACTGTAATGGAAGAAAACATAATAGGAAACTACAAATAATCAAACTAAACATGACAATTAAAAATTATTTTGAAGTTATTCCACAGTAAACTGGTGGAATCAAGTGACAACAAATACCGCTGAGGGAAAAAAATAACACGGGATAGATAAGACTAATGCTGCTGTCTTGACATTTACSATTGTCAGGCTGAAGACAGGGATGTTGGATTTGTTGAAGAACTCTTGCCATCAGTTAGCTAATAATAATCTTGGATTGGAAAGTAGTTCCTAGGAATCAGTAAGCAGTTGTCCACTTGAGGGGTTTTAAAGGCTTTATCAACTGCTCGTTGTAATGCAGAATGTGAAATCACTGATGTTGGACCACAGTCCCATCACTTACYGTTGTCATTTGTAGAATGACAGAGCATCAGAATGGTTTGGAGAAACACCTATAAATATACAGACCTATACCATGTGACATGGCAGGATGCCTCAAGATAGGGAATCTATTGTGGGAAACCACAGGTGAAGCATTATGTCCTCTCTGTCTGTCAGAGAAACATTTTGGGGGACAGTTAACAGCAGTCGCTGGATGAATTGTTTCATAGCAGCACCAAGAGCTGCGTGCCCTGACAAAAGGATGTGAAGTACAACTGAGCTATGGAGTTCACCAATGTGTCTGGCTGTTACAGATGCTGACAAACACCTAATTATATGCACTTACTTCTGAGACTGTAAGAAGAACTGTGTATTTTCTGGGGTTTTATTTAATACATTTAAAAATAAGGTGAACTATGCAAGTTTTCCACGTTCTTTTCTATAGGCAGTAAGACTTAATGAATTGTTTTTTTTTTTTTTGGAACTGCTGTGTCTATACAATATGTAAATACTCTTTCCAGTTCTGCCCTTGAAATAGGTCTTGTGCAAGGCTGGCAACCTGTGTTTTTTTTCTGTCAGATATTTAAACTACTTCAGCAATTTTAGGCATTAAAAACTCGTGCTTTCTAATAGAAAGAGGTCACAGGAGTRTCCTGTTTTAAGATTCAGTTCTCATGAGGAGTATACACTGGCCTAAATTTGCATTTCCAGTTGTTTTACAGCTCTGCAGGGTTCCATGGTCTGTGTCCGCCAGCCAGCACYGCATGCACGGCCAGTGTTACGTTAGTCACCACTGATACAACTGGCCACACACATATATTATTAGCCATTGTTCASATATTCCAAACACTGACTTGGTTATTCAGATACAGGAGTATAAATTCTGGGGTACATTCAGATTTGAATATAAAGATGTTGGTATGGCAAAGCAGCACTGTCTTGCATTAAAGATCTCTGTTCAGCACCAGTAGCATCTTCTGACAGCAGCCTTTTAGATCTACCTTTTTGTACAGTAACAGGTAGTCCTGGATGATTTTAACTATGAAGATATAGCCTTCTGTTTTTGTTAAACACACTATGTGATTGTGTACAAAGCCTTTAATACCCTTTCCATTTCTGTAAGACATGCTAGTTTTTATTTGTAACTAAAGTCATGAGAGAATCTTAAATAAAATGGGGCCTCCCCCCCACCCCAAACAATTAAATGGATTCTGAAGTCCATACAAAAGCAAATAGCTTTGTCAGCATAAGTGACAGTCCTGTGTGATGGGTTGACAAAATTGGGACCTTTTCTCACTATGACTCACAGCTCTGTATTACTATGCTGAAAGTAATGCACAAATGCAGCACATCTTTGTGCTACTCCAAAGAACAGCACTTCTAGAGATAAAATTAAGTAATCTCTGTAGAAATCTGATCTGCTGTTGTTTCTGTGCAGTAGGACCCCACAAGAGATTTCAGTATATTTATAGTACAATTTTAATATTTTTCAGTGTTTGTGGTTTATTAATACCAAGAGAAGTAACATGTAAGTATAATTTTTAGAATTCCTACTCTCAGATGCTTATGCTTGTCTAAATTGGCTATTTGATTGTCCATGCTGTTAAATACTTCAAATACTGTACTTTGAACTAGCTTTGTCTTTTTGTTTTCTAACAGGACATCAAAATCTTATAAAATTTTATGAACTGTTGCCTGTAACTAGAGAAAGTTGTCAGGGCACAGAGATGGCATTTGTATTTTCTTCATATTTCAGATGTTCTTTGAGTCGGGTTTCCCCATACCTAAAATGGAAATTCTGATGCTTCTCTTCCTCTAAAGTGCTTTGTTGCTGCTGATGGAAAGCATTGTATGAAAGCTTGATATTGGTATCATTATGCCCTCATAAGTCATGGAATGCACTGCCAGCTTTATTACTGTGTGATATTTTGCTTCACTCAAGAGAGCACTGTAGCCAGGATTTTATTCATATATGTTTCTGCAGCAGATTATATCAGCTACTTTCAATAAGATTATTTTTTTTAAACTTAATTAGGCAAAGACAAAATATATTGACTTCTCTATGTCAGTAATTACTGTAAGTTTAAAATTCATTAACAATATTGGTCAGGAAAAAAAGTTAGTTCTAGTAAGTTCAGTGCATTCATGGTAGTATGGTTTTCTGCAGGTGGAAGTTTAGAAATCTTAGGTCATTTCTTAACTGGTACATTCTGTTATCTTAAGAAGTTTTTTATTGTGCTTATTTTGATTAATTTGCTGGCTTTGGTTCATTCATACATCTTTGATAGATTGGGTCTGAGCCACATTTTTTCATCCAAGTTGTCTTCATTCTTTTGGGTGTTTGATACTTGAATTCTATAAATAACACCACTTGGTTGACAAGGACAGTAAGTTCACAGCTTCATTATTTGTAGTTTTTGTATGCAAAAATATGGCTTAAATCTCTTTTCCAAATTTCTTAGCTATTTGCTGGATGTCAGTAACTGGTAACTTTTTACAAAACATCAGGTTCCTATTTCTTATTTTTTGCATCTTTTGCCTTATGTGGTTAAATTATGCTGATTTAATAAAAAAAAAATCTACAGTAACAACCTTATCAATGAAAGTTACTGAATAAGCACTAAACAAAGTCACTTTGTTCATTGCTCATAGTAAACATTGAGGGTAAGACTGCTTTTTTTAGTTCACCTTTTTGTTAAAACAGAGAAAGGTTATTTTCATCTCTAGCATTTGCTGGCTGGTCACTGTGTTCCATGTCAGAGGGAGCCTTGAATAATCTCTTTGAAGGCAGTATTGAGGCAGAGAATTAGCATTCTCTCCAGCCAGACTCCACTSCACACAGGTTGGTTTCTCATTTGTCTTGGTAGTGTTTTCATTAGGATAGCTGAAAAACTGCCCTTGTCTCCTTTAGAATACAAAATAAGAAGGGAATRCAGCAAATGAAATTACAGAAATAAATATTAGATGATGTATGTCAATTAACCATGAAAGCACTGATATTTAATCTTACACAAATATTRATAATTTGCTTGAGCATACAAAAAGCAAAACCACAGATGTTTTGTACTGGAGTTATAATTTGCCTTCTTTTTGTGAACYGTAGAAAATAAGGATGAGTTCTCCATATGCAGTGGGATTGGGCCATGAACTAGATGAAGTGAAGAGATTTGTCACCTCTCTTGACTTTCTCCRTCCCACTAAAGTTGCTACTAACACAGTCAGATTTGGAAACAGGGAGGTTTGACAGAAATTGGATTGGATCATKCCAAAAACTAAATAATATATCTGTAGTGATTCCTGGCACAACAGCAGATTTAGCTTTAATTGCAAAAAGCTAACTTCACTCTTTTCCATAAAACAGCAATGTTACAATTCTGGGGGGTTTTGTTGTAATAAAACCCCCCTGCTAAAATATGGAGCAGGTTRCAAAAATATGTCCCTCTGCTAATATCCTTAGTTAGGATGTCTACACTTAAAAGAGTTCAGTTAAAATATTCATTAATTTTCATTTATTTCATTAATTTTGTTAAGAGTACTTTGATTCGAAAATAAATATACGCAGGAAAAATGTATGCAGAAACAGAATAAGAAGAACAGATTACCAAGGAAGATCAGATAAAATAAGAAATTAGTAGTGAAATAGGAAGTATTCTCTTAAATTTAATTTGTCTTATTATTAAACTGGTCCTTCCAATTCTACCTGAGTTGTTATTTTAAATAGAACAATTCCTAGCTGGAAATTCAGTGAAGTAACATTTTTCCATTTTTGTCAGAAAAAAGTTCATCTTGGTATAGTCTGTGCCTTGAACCTCTTTAAACAAAACCAGATCTCTACCACAGGCTGAATTTTAATAACATAAATACTTCAGAATTCTAAATTACATAAATAGAGTAGGCAGTTGTCAGACTTGAAAACAACTTTTGCATTCAGCTGGTGGATAGGAAGCTGTTTATTTTGGGTAACACAATTCCTGTAATAGGGAAAAAATTACTATTTTGCTGTCCTATTTTTATATTGCTGATCCGTTCTCTTTGCACAGTAAAGATAATGGTTCTGTTTCAGATTTACGATAGGATTTGATCAGTGTCTTCAAAACCAAAGAGAAAAGTTCTTTTAATTTACTGTTTAATACTTGGGAGTCAGCTACATGGATTAATATTCTTGCCCTTTATTAAATCACTGATTTTAGTTTGGTATCGAAACAAAATAGATACCCGAGAAGTCTAAGACATTGTTTGAGACTGGAAATGCACCGGGCTGCAAAACAGTTGGCACTTGCTGCCAGCTACATCTGGCTCAGCTGGGATAGCAGCTCTGGAAATGGGGGCCTAGAGCTGCCAGGGCAAACTTCAAGACCCTACCTCCTTCCATGGTAGGAACACTGACAGAGATAGTCCATGTTTATGTAGAAAAAGCTGCCTCGGGGAGCTGTAGAAGCTGCTGGTGTGGTGCTGCTCTGGTGTGAAACTCAAGCTTTGCTCTCCTTGACAAGGCTCTACATATACATMGGTCTAAGTATTTGCTTGTCTTATTTCTCTCTGGGGAAGTAATCTGTCTGTCCCCTGTGAACAAAAATGTGAAGAATTAATAATTTTACTATAATAAAATATGTCTGGTCATACATTTTAAATACTGTGTTCATAAGATACCAGAGGCTTTGCATTTAAGAACAGTCCATTCTAAAGCCTGCTGGCTTCCGTGGCTCATTTCTCAGGCAGCAATTGCCAGCTYGAGCCATGGGGGAAGCAGACTCCAGGGCCTGCCATCAGCAACCATTTTTGACATTCTGTTGAGTAAAGCCTGGTAATTCCAGCACTGGTTGCATGCCACTCAGTTGTCASCAAACAAATGACTGCACCATCGGAAATGAAGGAATTGTTACTGTCATTTTACCTTTTCATCAGAAAATAGTACCTACACCTCCCTGAGGTCTCCAAAGGACAGGTTCTTGTAAAAAACTTTTGTACCACATTAATATTGAAGAGGATCTTAGTTTTTTTTTCAAGGCAAGTCATCGAGCTCTATGCTTATAGGTGTTGTCAGAGTATGTTTGGCTGCAAGTCATGTTCCAGACTGACATCTATGACTTCTAAGACCAGTAAACAATCAAATACTCCGACTGCATAGGGAAGACTGAAACAGGACTGAAAAAAGGGTGTGAGATGTGAATTCCCAGAGAGCTAAAGGAATGCTTCACTTGTTTTTCTTCTGGCAGCCAATAACCAAATACTACTTTTAAAGCCTCATATAAAAAGAAAAGATATATTGCAAAAATGGAAATAAATTTGTTGGTATGCAATTGTGCACGTGTGTATGTATTTTCAGGTTTAGTATTTCAGGTTTAGTGATACCTGGTTATCATGCAGCTTGTAGGGTTCTTTCCTTTTGAAAACATAGTCTGCAGTGTATTAGGTAGACTATGGAAGACTGTATATTACGAGTGTATGATAGTAGACTATAGAAGTATCATGTGAATGCTGTGTGAAATTCAAATACTACAGCATTACACTCCCAAAATTCATACAGCTGTCTGAGCTGCTAGGTATAATTTGACTAATTTTTCTTCTCATTTTTCATCTCATATTTCCCTCTTTTTTTTGTTAGGTATGTAAAAGCCACGTGCTATAGCATGGTGTCATTTTTATTTGCAGTCTGCATAGTCCAATTTTTTCTTGCCTATTTTGCATCTTTCTCTCTGTCTGCTAGCCTTATTCAAGGATCTAACATCCGGTTGCTTTTGAAGGAAGCGGATGGTTTACAGAAATGGTTGACATGTATTTGTCCCCTCATTTTTGGTTGCACATGCTTCCAGTCTGTCCTCCAGTGCACTGAGGAAGAGCCAAACCTCAGTGAGAGAAATGCTGTCCAATTTAAGACATAACTGGTATTCTGAAAACAATGCTGTGTATGATATATAAATGAGCTGTTTTTTTCAAAAATGCAATAGAAATTACTGAAAAGAAAGCAAATTATGGATAATAATGAACAATAACAACTTCATCACAATGTCATATGAGARGGTAGGAAGTAGTCACAGTCCTGAGATGCTTGACTTGATAAAACTAACCTTTCTCACCAAGAGATTTTTCACTTTTGATTTGGCATTATTGCTGTTTTTATTTTTATAAAACCAACATTAAGAATGTTGGCATAGAACTATAGTATATCTAGTTTACTTTAGGGCTTTGCTAGTCACTGTGCTAGTCACAAGTATCATTGTAAGAGTTACCTGGTGATGAGGGAAGTAGGCTGTGAATGCAGAAATGGAGCTGGTTCCACTTACCCTGCTGTCTTGGTATGAAATTTCAGGCTGTTAGTTTAGTTCRGTTCCTTTTCTCTGTATATCGCTTCCTGTGTATGTAAGTAAAGATAATAGTAGTTTATGATACATAGAAGATAAGGTATGTGCYGATTATTCCTTACTTGCAAACCGAGTTAAGGTTTAAAACACTGACTGCAATATGTTGTATAGTTATAATCTATGTATATTGACAGATGCCCATCAGGATGAGGGTGCAAACTCCTGCTGAGAGAYGACCTTGTGGCAGTCATGTGCACTGGAGCACCATGAGACACTAGTTACACTGTGCAGGTAAATCAACCCCTTTGAGGAACAGTGTACCTARGTTAGCTTGGCACGGTGCTATGCGTTCGAGCTGTTGTATCTGTGCCTTCTGTGCTTACATAGACACTGATCTATAGCAGCTGTGGAGAGATTGCAGGACTAGCACAATGTGCTGCACCCTGACATTATTATTTACTCCTGAAACATGTCTGGATCTTGCGTGATGTACAAAAGAACAGTTGAGTTAGGCTGCCTGTGTTAGGCTGTCGTTTTAGTGTAARTTCCAGTGTGGGTGGAATGACCGTGCTTTTCTGTTATAGTATCATACAGGACCTGGGATACTGTGCTGAGTGATTTATCTATCATCASAACTACATGTAGTAGACTCTGCTGTAGGAACCACAGCAAGAGATGTGAAAATGATCCCTGCCCTACTGGTCTTATGGTSCACTAGTGGTGGCAGAGGAGATTGAGAGGGCTGGGATGGGGAAGAGGGGTGTGAGATGGCAAATGTGATGCCAGATCTCCCCATAGATTTTACGGAGTGTCCTAAGGAGATGACACACACCATGAATGTATAAAAAGAAAGAGAGAAAAAAAAAATTGTGGGGTAGGGAATTAAAGTGAACATGGGATGACCAAGGAGTCTAGAGAAAATGGTGCTTGTAGCACAGAAGGAATTGTTGTAAAAGCAGTCTTAATTTATGCTGCCTTTCTTTTCTGCTACTGTATTATTGTTCAGTACAATACAAATTAATCACATACAGATAATTTTTCTTGTCCTTCAAGTGCATATTCTGCACAATGAATTGAAAGACACATATTTTTAAAAGGGTGCAATGATATCAGTGTTCAGCTATTACTTTCCCAATGAAGGCCAGAGCCACTCATTTCTAGAGATACAATTTGAATAAATACAGCTGGGAATATGGAAGATAAGTACAAATATCAAGAGTGTGTAAGCAGACAGGAGAGGAATACATTTCAGAAGTCWTGTCTTGAAGATGTGAAACAAAGCAGGCATTTTCAACTCCATTATGTACCTGCAGTAATATCAAATAGCTCAGCAATGTCCTTTTTAAAAGACCGTTTCTGCACTGCTACGCTCAGTAAGATACAAATCTTTTCCATGAGTCACTGTTCTGACAACTCTGTCAGAAACATGTATCCTAACAATGAATATGAGGCGTAATGCATGAAAGTTATATACRTCCTTGTATAAAATAATGTTTTTACCATATGCAGTGTTCTTTGGAAATCTTTGCCTGTAATGAAATCTTGTAACCCATTTTACTCTGCARTTGTACCACAGCTTGTTCTGGTCTGGGTGAAGACAAAAAGCACGAGCTATGATTTCCATCCGCTCCTCACAKTCCTGTTAGATGGACTTTAAAGCAGAACAGGGCTGGAAACATAACATTTTTTTTTTGTTAAATTGGGCAAACGAGACATTTTCCCATGGTTTTTCAGAATCCACAAATTCAATTGACAGTGGCTAATCACTCTTCAGCGCTGCTGAAGTCTCTTGTACTTCACTTCAGTGCTTAGAGTCTCTTGTACAGCTTGCCAACATAAAAAGTGCACCCCGTGCCCCTTTCCTGCTCTGGCCTCAGCAGACCCACCCAGGTGTACAATTGTATATAACTAATGTAGGTAGTTTGCAACAGGGCATTCTTGGAGGCATTCTTGGTTTGACTGGGATCTACTACACTGTGTGAGCTCACTATCTCTTAGAAGTGTTCTCTAGACACAGTAACGTAAGATACTGGAGCCTTGTAGAAAGCTTTATGTTATAACAGCTATTTGTTAGTTAAAATGATTATGCTTTAGTAAGGAGCATAGTGAAACATTTTTGCTCCTTGGAAGGCTTTTCTTCTGTTACTCTTCACATGAATTCCATTTGCTGTCGTTTTTAGGAAAAAAAAAAAAAAAAAAACCTTTTATAACCAAACTGACAAGGCAATGTTTTTAAATTATGTTGTTGGAATAAAAAGTATTATACTTAATTTTATGAACAATGAGAAGTTAAAGTACATTAATAAATAACAAATGATGCAGGTCTGATGTGTTCTCTSCTGTCTTCCTCCACTAGGGTCTTTTTCAGCAGAAGTGTCTGATAACTGTCACATTTTTTTGTTATGTAAAATGTCATTACAGGAATGTCCTTAGATAAACTGTACATTGGAGATTTAAGTGAAAGTATGGTGGAAAAAGTTCAGATGTTAAACCATAGCTTGGCTTTTTTAAGCTTGTAGGTTTCTTCTAACTTAGAGGAAATATATATTCCTTCATTTCAGAATGAAAATTCGTACACAGGCAAATTGCCTACATTGTTTTTGCTATTAAGAAGCAAATAATACAATGGTTAATGCTGGAGCYATGACCCGCCTGTGAATTCCACCAAGTGATACAGTTCACTGTAGGTGAGAAACTGATGGTCTGAAGTGCAATAAGCTCATGACTCTCTTTGTCCTTCTTGCCTCTCTCAAACTTGATGTGCTTTGAAAAWAATGACAGCATGGTCCAGTGCATTTAATTCTTATGTATGCATTCATTTCCAGTGACTAAGGAGGAGATGAGCATTATTTTCATTGTGTAATTTTGAAGAATTTAGTATCAATAGATGAAAAATAAATCTCTTATTCACATTTTCATTTCATTCATTTCATTCTGGTGTGGCTGTGCTGTAATAGAACTTTCATACAACTGCCAGAACTAGCCCAAAAATTCAGCCTGTTGGTGTGTATAAGGTATATTTTGTCGGRGCTAATTTGGGCAATGTTTTCAATAGCCTGCTATAAATAGCTTGTGGTAGCTGAAGCACAGGATAACTGTAGGAGGGCTGGAGTAGCACTTGCTGCTCCAAAGAGCAGTCAGAAATAGTTCAGAAACCAAAGAATTTGACCACACTTTCATGTGAAAAGGGAGTGGAGAAAGAAGGACTTTAATCCATCAAGTGTGATTCAGCATCCCTGTGTCTGTGTTTAGCATAATTTGGGACTTGGCACCATGTGCATGTGTCTCTGTTGTGAACTGGCTGACTGCCAATGTCAGGAAAAATCGGTGTAATCCTCCCTCTGGAAATCACCTGCACTCTGGGGCAGAGTCYTGTACAGCTTCTGCTGCACTTCCATACAAAGCTGCACCTCCTGGTGTCATCAGCCCTTCTTCCTCTCCACATGCTAGAAAGGATTTAGAAATGTGATAACTGCCCAGGGGCTTTATCAGCCATTCTTGCCTTGTCCTAAGTTCATTTGTATAAGTTCCTTTACTGCACACTCGAGTTTTTATTGAATTATTGAGATTCTATGTGAATAAAAGTCTCTCTGCGAGGGGAGATACTGTGCTGTCAACATCTGCTGAAAGTCCAGCTTTGTGATGTATGCTAGAGTCATGGGAATTCTTCAGTAGGGATTGGTTTGGAAAAGCAGCTGTTGAACAAAAAAATAATGAAACTTCAGCATTTATCAGCTCTTGTCAAAATTCAGTGATGGATACTGCATTATTATTTAGAATATCAACAGTTCTTTTTACCAATTAATATTGTTCTGTGCTGACTGTATTCTTGTTATTATTTATTCCCTACCTTCATGAGGTTTTTTGCAAGGTAATGTGGTCTAAAATAGGAAGCTTTTCTACAGCAATCTGCAAACTGATGAAGCAGTCAAAGAAGATGTAGAGCAGTAATTTTTGTAGAAAATACTGAAGGAAAGTGACATTCTGAGTCTCTAGAGGCAAGYAAGCATCTGTTTTTCCCTTTCCATTAAAAGATGCTACAATGTGTCAGGAGACATTACTGCTCCGTTAATAAAAATGAGGTTGAGAAGTGCTGGTGAGCTTCCACCTAGGAATTACTTTCTCCACTTGGCATTCAGTGATGCTACACCAACCAGTTTATTTCAAAGACCTGCATAACAGAAGCAAAACACACAGCCAAACATACTTCAAATTTATGTGAAAGTAAGGATCTGTAAAGTAGAAGTTACATTAGAAGTTACTAATTATAGTAGGCAATTTTTACTGACTTCGTATTGGCATTGTCTCTAACTCAGGAAGGAAATAGCTTATCATTTCTGGAAAATATTCAGGAAAAGGTGCAGTGTTAGTAACTGAGAAAAATAAATTCGTTTCTTGTCCTTCAGCTGGAAGATACAGTGGAAGATCTTGGTTGCCCATAGTGGAAGATACTTCTTGCAAAGTCAATGGCAGCAGAAGTAAAGCAAAACAAAACAAAAAACAAAACAAAACAAAACAAAACAAAACAAAACAAAACAAAACAAAACAAAAAACAAAAAACAAAAAACAAAAAACAAAACAAAAAACAAAACAAAAAAATTGGAAATGGGTGTTTTTCCAATCTGTTTTTCCAATCAGTTGAAATTCTGAGGATCCTAATTAAAATTCTTTGAGCAGGAACAGTTCCACTTGTATATATTTAAACTGTGAGAGGAGTTAAAAGTGCAGACTGTTAGGCATCTCTTGGATGGCCAAGAAATTGCAATTAAAAGGTATGAAAAATAATTAAGCATGTATTGGGGAAGTCTGTAAGAGCAGTTTTTTATAAATTTGTATAAAACACAAGAGACTTTATATACAATTTTATAAAGGTTCAAATTGGCAGCTAGGCTCRTGAAATGCCCTGCATTTAGAGCATCCAAAAAGACATTGCTGTAAAGCTTTAATCTCAGTGCTCATGGATGCTTTCAGATGTTTAGTTGGATCTGTCAAAAGTGCAGTACAGTTCAACTCCAATCCACAGTTACAATCTCAAAGGGGATTTTCAAGACAATCCTTGGTATAAGCAGTGAGATGAAGGAATAAWWTWTTTTTTTTGAGAGTAAAGCAACTTTAGAAAAATCTTCAGGTATTTTTCTTTATCAATTCCAAATCACTCATGATAAATGTAAGAAATTGTCATTTGGKGCAGAAAGAATTTTGGGTGCAGAAGCCAAAGGGGATGGCTTTAGGCAACAGCAATAGTAGATACTTTTGGTGTGCTCACCTTAGCTGATTATTTAGGCCAAATAGTATGGCATTGTAGGCARCCAGCTGTTTTTAGGGGAGAAGAAAAGAAAAGGAAGTATGGAGATCCCYAATAATTTTTAATTGGATGTACCTATCAAAGGCAGCTGTGGCTTATCAGGCCTGCAGGCTGTGAGACACCACTGACCCTGCCAGACTTAGAACCACTTACTTCCCTCTTTCCAGGTAAGAGGAAGCCCACCTTGATATTTTCAGGAATCAGCATGTGCTTGGCCTGCCTAATTTACTTCCATCTTTTCCCAGAACTATGGAAAATGTTGAGTAGAACTATACAAAACAGCTTTGTTTTACAGTTTCAGGCAGTAGACTGCCTGGAATATCTTGTCTGCTACTTGAGCTGCACTAGTATCAAAACAAAGCTAAAATTCCTAACTTTGGAGTATCAGTTTCCTACCCAGGTAACAAACTACTCAGCAGATTTCCTTATCTGAAAGTAATTTTGGAATACCTTTAGTTTTGAAAGATGAAATTTAAGGATGCTGACATTGCAGGGCCAATGACAACAGGATTTTAACTGTAGGAGAGTGAGAGTTCATGAAATGTTAATACTTTTCTTGGATGACATTGCATATACAGAACTGAGCTCCAGATTTTGTGACAAGTCAGTTCAACTGAATGTAGCATTTCAGTACCTTGTATTTTTTTGCTGGTTCCCAGCTGTCCTAAAACCTTATTTATTTGAATAAACTTAACTGTGAAAAAAAATTGTAATAAAAGCCTTCCCAGTTCGAATATGCTCTACTTTTAGCAATCAATCTGTCACCATGTCCATCTGAATTGTGGMAAGTTTTTTCATCTATGTATTTTCTACCAAACATAGCTTTCTTGGCAGTTATTTATGTGAATTTCAGAAAAAAAAAATGTAGTTTGTTTGCTAGGGAACACTGTGGTCTAGCAAAACGAGTTTCTGTCAGGATTCTCTTAAAATCATACTGGATAGACATAGCAGTAGGGCAGTTATTTCCCTCCCTCATTTTTCCAAACTACGAAAAAGAAAAAGCACAGCAGAAATAAGATTTGAGTAAAACATGGTTCTGCTCAGTTTGATTGTTAAGGCTTCCTTAGTAATTTTTTTAAAGCAATAAAAGAACAAACAGACTGGACCAGTCAGCAAGTGGAAACAAGCCTTTTGGGAGAGTTTTTAATAAAAAATATGTAATTATGGGAAGTAGACCAGGAAAGAGAATGAAAAACATTTCTTAAACAACCCGTCCTAAAAATAAATAAGCAAAGGAAGTTAACCATCTGTACGGATCTTGCAGTGTTTTTCCTTTAGCAGGCACTTCCTTGATACTTTGTAAACCATGTTGATGATCCAGAAACTCCCATCCACATAAAGTCTTCATCATCTTCATTTGTGGTTTATCCTCCTCTGCTGCTTTGCCACTTCCCTCCTAGTCAATGTCTATCATACAGGATAAATCCCCTTCAGAAAGCTTTCATTTATTGATGCAAAAATTGTTACAKCCCAAAACTCATTCTCCAATCGGAAAATATTTCAAAATTTGTGCCTTTTTTATTTCCATCATGTGAATTTTTTTTGAGAATTACAATGTAAAYAAAATATGAGAAATTAATTTCTGACCTCGTAATGAGAGATCTGAAATAGAGTGGAGGAGCCAGTTCCAAGTTGCAATAAAAAATGGTATCTTGGCTGTGGGGAAGATTTCTTCCCGTATATCAATTGTGTAAACAGTCCCGGTGTGAATAATGTTTCACAACACATTGAAGAAATTAACTTAGTTTTTGGGAAAAGCAAAACCATGTTTCAAAATCCATTAATCTCTAGAACACAGGACATTTAAAATTCTTTTCTAATGCTGTTTTTGGCTTTTAGCCTTCTAGCTTGTGCAGTATAGCCAGATCTCATAAGCCATCCACTCAGCTCAGGTCAAAGCTTACAGAAGGCATGAAAGTTCACCAGGTATGGTTCAGCCATTTGTGAAGCACAATTCAACATTGACACAAACAGAATTTCAGTTTGACAGGTGTAAACAGAGGTATGTTTTCTTTTGGTGGTGTTAAAAAGTAGATTATAACTTGCTTTAAAGTTGTTGTGTCTTATGTAACCTTTTGTTTTGAAACCTATCCTTGATATGCAAACATGGAGCTGATGTATGTGTGCTCCTGAGAGGACAGAAGCAAACAATAAATCAAATTTAGATTTTGCACATCATATAATCCATCATCTGTGGTTTATACAAGCACATGCTCCCTGCATTCAAGGGACCATGTTGGGGAGGGCAAGGTTCAGAGCACCATGCTTGAGAGAGCGAGAGTTTCCTCAGCAGTGCACGTCTGTCCTTGAAGTACTTTTGTAATACTCAACTRTGAATGATCTTCTCAAAGTTTATATTGCAAAGGGAAACCTAGGATGATGTGGACACTGTTGAGATCATAGTTTGTRTAAGAGGTTATATCCAGTTTGATCGGTGGCAATTTTAACAGTGATTTCAGTCAGAGCAGAACTTGGTTATTATTTTACAAAGTCTTACCAAGCCCAGATGGAAGAAGTGATTTATTTATATATTGGCACAGGCTTTCTAGRAATAACTACAAAACTAAGAGAGAACCTTGTAACTTAAACATAGCATCACATTATGAAATCAATGTTTATTTTTCCTAATTCTTACTAATTTTATGAGTTATAAGCACCAGAAGACTTTTTGAGACTTGTTAGAGCCATAGAAAGGCATTTGAATATCTGTATCACAGACTGGAATGGGGGCAAAGGATTTTGTTTTCTCCCTGTCAAGGAGAATCAGTAAGCTCTGATCTCCTCAGAGGTAGGAGGGAATTGGCACAGTGAAAGGAACTGCCTTAACAATCTCTYCTGCAGAAGAGGAGATGCCTTTACTCAGTCTGATGTTCTCCTGAGGTGGAGGTGAAGGACAGTCCAGGAGAGTTCCTTTCTTGGCAGGGGCTGCAGAAGCCATTCTGTCCATGGTGGTAATGAGTCGCATGACTCTCAGGATGGGCCAGAGCAGCAAATGTGTCCTCTCTTAAATAAGGGGCCACAGTCCAGTGTTGTCTGTTTTCCCTCTTTTCTTCTGACATAAGGGTAAGGTTTTTTTTGGGATGTGGGTCCTTTTTTTTTGTCAGAAATTAATATTCAGTAATGACTTACTGCTTGTTCCTTGTATTTGTTATTCTCTTTTCCTTAATACGAGGAGAAGGGATGCAAAGCAGAGTGAAGGCAAATATACTTTTCTTGACCTGGTAATGATCAGGGAGTTCTCTGGAGTTCAAAGCAGCTTTCTTCCCTCAGGTGGGCACTCACAGTGCTGTGAGCAAAGTAATGGCTGTCAGTGGCTGTCAACAAAGTAAAACAGATGAGACAGAGGACAAAACCAGACTGGTAATTAATTGTGCTTAATTGGTATAATTTATTAGCTTGTTTCTGAAAGCAGTCACCAGATATCTCCCTTGTGAGGGATAAGAGCGAACTAGAAGCTAAATACTCTTTCACTGTAATTGTTTGAGAGAATTTTCTTAATGTTTCATGAAACACAGGCTAGGAAATATCCACTTATTATCAGAATAGTAGACACTTTATGTCTACACACACAAAGAAGTTACTGCACTACTCTGTCTTCCTTTCCATGTATCATTTTTTCTGTCGTGGTTTCCTCTGACTATGAAATCTGCGGGGACTGAGCCTTGCACTTTGAAATGGCTCAGGTTGTACTGGATCAAGTTTCATGACTCACTGGGAATTGCAGCAATGGAGTTTTAGTAGTCCATGTRTGGATAGGAGGAAAACACCTCACCTGTCATGCAGAGCGCGCAGCAGCCACACAGTGTGGCACAATCTGCAAGCACAGGAGAAACATGAYTGGTGGAGCTGTGTTTACTGTTCAAACAGCTGCTCTGCGTCTTCTGGATCAGGTGGAAAAAGCCCACAGGCTAGGTGGAAGCATCCCACAGGCTGAGCCATGTTGTGCTGGGTGACTGATACAGATGACAGAGCCCCAGTCTCTCTGGATTCTGTGATATACATAATATACATAATTTTAATCAGGATAGCTATCACAGTGCTTTCTTAACAATCCTAATCTCATTTTTCATTACATRGTCCCATTTATGTCCCTGAGACCTTATCTTAGTTTTCCTCCSTGTCCCTTCATCCAAAATCCGCAAATTCAGTGCTTTATTTACTTGTGCCAGTGGAGAAATCTGTGTATTATGTACTGTAGAAGTGGAAAGCAGATCAACACAATTATTYTCCCACGTTAACCGTTCTGTATTTAAGGCAATAGTGCTTACACTGTTGTCCTTCTTACTCCCCTCTAGTCTGGGGAAATTTTAACTGAGGTTGTGAGCTCTGCAGAAGAAGATAATGTGTATTCCATCCACTTTTCTACCTATAGTCACTCAAACACTACTTCCTTTGACATAGGTTRAAAGTGTATAATTCCATCTAGTTTGTCTTGGGGCACAGGACRGTCTCTTCAGTAGATACTTATTCAGGATCTTGTATTTTTTTATTGTTAAGCTAATTGTAAGTCCAGATCTATCTACCATTAACATTAAGATACATATTTTGATATTTTTACTGTATTGGTTTGGAAGGGAGATGACTCCTTGGCAGTATAACACATTTTCTAATGGATTCAAGAAGTCCTGTGAGGCTCTGATCTGGCTGCATGCCTRAGGGGTGGGTTTCTACCTTTCAGCTTTTAGGCCCAGGAGACAGGCTCAACACAAAAATGAGGAGATGGACTTTTAGGCGTGATGTCATGAACAGAGTTAGCATTTTCTGGGTCTAAAATGCCAATTCTGCCAAACCATGTGAAATCATACATACTGATTTTACAGACAAGACTTTGCTTAACTGGGCACCAAGACAAAACCATTAAATCACTTGACATAGAATATGAGCTGGTATTTAAAAAATTGGCCAGTAAGGAAAAAAAATTATGTATTTATTACTTTTGATTTTTGATTTTTGACTGAGTTAAAGGAAACATCCTTTGTTTTATCTTTATTTCAAACATGAAAAAATACCTCTGTGGAAGGTTAGTTTGATCAGGGAGCATGCAATAGAAGAGAAATTATTTAAATTTTAGTTCAGATTGAATCCGGTCCAAGTGATCAGTATCTGACTAGAATTAATATCTGACATTTAGAGGTGGTACTTCATGTGACAGGAATTGATGATATAGTTCATTTCTTAATTAATTAATTTTACATAAAGTAATAGTTTCACTAATTGATTAATTTCAAGTTTAAAAGTGAAAAAATTTTGCATATTAAGCCAAGAGAGGCTGATTTTCCCTGGCTATATATGAGTGTGAGATTTACATTAGTAGAATGCAGAAAAGCCCGTGCAGTGCTAAGGCTTTCATTGATATCTACTTTTTCAGAGAAACACTTAATGAAAAACAAAGCCCTGCATATTGTTTAGCCTCTTTTTAAGAAAATGAGACATAGATGATTGTACTGTGCACTCACTGGTGTTTCTCTGATAACTTTTGTATGTCTTGTGCAATTTCTAATTCAAGCTTGAGGAAGAATGAAATTTCCCAAAATAAACAAAATTGGGCCCAGTAAGGAGGAGTGTTACTCATGGTTGCCTGTTGTGCTGGAAGCACACACACCTGCAGACTTGGCTACACCTTGTTGAGTTGTTGGACAGGACACATGGCAGGTTGTGGGGTCACTTAGAGGGTGATTTACACAGTGTGGACATCAGTTGTAGGTGCTGTGGGATTGTGTGTAATTCTGCAGGGCAAAGGAAGGATCTGGAAGTCTTACTGAGGCAATACAGACTGGAGAAGCTGCAGGATTCATGTATCTAAGGCTTCTTAGTTGTCTGCTCATGCAGCAACTTACATTGTTCTATGAAGATTTAAATGAATGTACATAAAATTTGCAAAGTATTTTCTGGTTTACTATRCGTAGGTGAATTGTTGAGCAAGATGGGAACACAAGTCAGATATAAAGGAGGATATTTGCTTGCTAGTGCAGCTAGAAGTATATACATTCTTGTGTCTTGTAAACAAGTACCTTTTCTTCATTAAAATGACTTAACAGTATTTCACAAATAAAAATCAAGTGCCTTTAATGTACCATGCTTTTAGTGTCTCTCTTCAATGCCATGTGTAATAAATAAAAACTAATACTCAAATACTCAATTTCCTTTTTTTTTTTTGTGGGGGTGTGCGTTATTTTCTTGCATACCATTTAAACATTAGTATGTTTATTCCTGAGGATTGATACTTGTGGTAGTAGTATTTTGAATACCACATCTGATTTTGTCAGAGAAACAAATTAGTGCCTTGCAGATTGCAGTGCTTTTGTTTTCCAGTTTGAGTTCTTAGACTAAGTTATTTAGCATCCCACTACCTGGCAGAAAGTTTAAGGCAATCCTTCTCCAACAACTCCTACTAAAAATTGTTTGCTTGTTCCCAAGGACCCAAAATAATGTCCTTTCTCATTTCACTAGTGCAGCTAAATCCAGGTCTCTTTTTACTTCTTGATCATGCACTGACCAGCTGAAAATCCTATAATAAAGAATTAGATCATTTGTTTAATTGGTGTTCTGCATGATAGAAATAAGRGCAGATGCAACTCCTTGGTCTTCCCAGTAAACCCAGGCCTGTGGAACATACTTTGAAGTGTGAAAGTTTATGTTCTTTGGAGTAGAAATTAATTACTTTCGCTAAACTGGATTAATTAGGGTTTAGAAGCTAAAGCAGGCTGCCTCTGAAGCCCCGAAGTCAGGAATCGGAAAACTTAAATGATGTAGAACATGTAATTTTCTGCAGTATTTCTTTCTGTTGATTCCAGTGATCATTAAATATGAACCTTTTGGCAGTTCTCAGAACATTTTTACCAAATGCTGCAGTGATGGATTGAAGGTCTTCATGTCCAGAGGTGAACAGGGTTACTAGCATAACTCAGCCTGAGCTGGTTGAATGCACTTTGCTWACATTATTCTCGAGGGTAAAAGATGATTTTCCTTTCATATGCTAAGAGAAATATATTACAGACCTTTGACAGCCTTAAATTTGGAGGCCCTTGATACATTGTTTGAGCTTGGTTCACTTGGACAGACCTTTTTTATTTGATGCTTTTGGTTTCAGTAAATTCCTCTRTTACGCTGTTTTTCAAACTGTACCATTATCTTTCAGAGCAAATACAGTAGTGATACAATACATGAAAATGAGGGAGTCACTAAATGTGATTTTTTTTTCCTCTTCCTGATATGTTTGTGTGAAATAGGAAAGCACTTTTCATATCGAGTCTTAACTGAGCTGGCAATTGCTCTGGTCAGTGGTGAAGAACACCCTTGGAACTGAACACTGAAAATACCACCCTAATATGAAATATTGGTACCTCTTTGAAGTTCTTTATAGATATACCCTTATAATGACCTCGTGCACAGGGAAATCTCACTTGTCTGGCTGTTACTGCTTCTATGTGAATGAAACTTGTTCATAGGAGTGGGAGTCATTTGTGGCTGGGACCAAACCCTGATAAGAGCTATGTCATTATTTAATCCCTGCAGGCATCTAAACACCAACAGCCTGGTAGGATGCGGGAAGAATCAGGAGAGTAAAACTGTAAACTTAAGGGCTGAGATCAAGGCAGCTAATGAGTAAAGCAGAAGCTGTGCCTGTAAGCAAATCAAACCAACATCTTCATTCGCCACTTCCAATGGGCAGGCAGGTGTTCAGCCATTCCCAGGAAAGCAGGACTCCATCACAGCTAACGGTGACTGGGGAAGACAAACACCATCACTCCAAACATSCCCCCTCTTCCTTTGTTTTTCCCCAGCTCTGTATGCTGAGCATGACACCGCGTGGTCTGGGATATCCCTGTGGTCWGTTGRGGTCAGCTGTCCTGGCTGTGTCCCCTCCTAACCTSTTGTACAGCCCCAGCCTCCTCTCTAGTGGAGCAGTAGGAGAAGCAAAARAGGCTTCGACTCTGTGTAAGCTCTGCTCAGCAACAACTGAAACATCCCTGTGTTACCAGGACTATTTCCAGCAAAAATTCAAAACACAGCCCCATGCCAGCCACTGTAAAGAAAATTAACTATCCCAGCCAAAGCCAGCACAGGCTACAAAAGGGACATGTCACAATATCTTTGCATCTAATGCTCAAAATAAAATGTATAAGCAAAACCCATGACTGTCCAAACATGCTCATTGGGTCACTGAAATCCAGTAACTAATAATCTAATTTTGTCCTTCAGTGTACTAGCAATTTAAAGATATATGAATGTCAGCTAAGTCAGAGCTTGAAAATGCCGGTTAACAATGAATAGCACAAAGGGGGTTTCTTGATGTGAAGTGTAGAATAAAATTTACTGATTTCCTGAATGATACTGGTTAACAATTAAATATTTCCATTTTTTAGAGAAAATTATTTAATTACCCAACTGTTAATAAATGGTATGTAGGTGGTGAGGGTAGCTGTGAAGTAGATTATTTTCTTGGTTTTCTGATGTTTGTTCAGCATTAATATAGCATAGAAATGAGGAGGCTTGCAGTTTAGAGTGGTTCTAACGTTTTCTCTGCTAAGACATTTGGAATACTACATCTCACACACAGAGGTCATTACAAAGACACTTCTAATGTTTTTTAGAATACTTCTAATTTTTTTTGTTTTTACTACAAAACTGTACTATGTGGTAGGATGGTAACCCACATAACTAAAGTTTATGTTATCACACGGTTTCTGGAACAATACTAACAAAAAAAGCTTGAAAATTCTCTAGAACAAGCAATGGTTTTATGAAAAAGAAGAAACTTTGTGTCTGTCAAAACCAAGCATCTTTGTTTTTCTTTTTTTTTTTTTTYCAACCTCTTTTTGTATTTATAGCAACAGAAATTCATACTTTTAGCTTGCCACAGGCAGATCTTTTTGGCCTTGCCAGAATCCATTTCTGTCTTGCATAAAGAATGTTTTACGAAGGAGGTTTTGAACAGTTTCATATTCTCCAGTGGGTAAGATCATTGCCTTAAAGTGATTAGTTCAAGATTTCTTAATACATGGAAGGGATCTCCTGTTGTATTGTTTGGCATAGACAATATACTCTTCAAATGCAAATAGTTTATATTATTTCAATAATACTTTAATATGTTGGAAATCCTCTTAGCAACACTACAGCTAAATTAGTGGTAGAACGATGATATAAAATGAATGATTTGCTATTGAAAGTGGAGGCATCATCTGTGTGCTCTTGCATAGGCTCAGTTTCTGAAGAAAGATTAAAAAAGATCCTAGTCCTGCATGATTGCTTACGTGAATAAAGTTCCTGACATGTAAATTTTTCCAGGATAAGAGCCTTTGTAATTTCCCAGGCAGGAGCTGTATCTGTCTCTTYGCTTTGTGATACACCTCCACTATGAATGCATAACTAATAATACTCAGTGTTAATTCCTTGTGAAAGCAGTGGCTTAAGCTTCAGCCATGAGTTAAAATCAGGATGAACAGGGAGCAGGCATTGCAGAGTCTCTGAGCACACTGACAGTGCTCTCTTGCACTGTTGAGCTGACTTGTTTACAGCCTGGGTTTGCGATGGACTTGCCTGTAGGAGGGCAAGACCTTGGATCTCCACTGCTCGTGGATCTAGTTGCCCCTGTTTGCAGACCTCAGTATCTAATGGAACAGCCTCTAGTCAGTAGAAGCTGATGAGATGTTGCCATAATTAACCAAAGCAATTTTAAAAATTGCTTCATCTCATTGTAACTTGATGGTGGCAGCTAGAAGTGTGGTTTTTTTCTGCCTGTTGCAGCAGCTCTGCTTAAGGCACGCAGGGCTCTGGTGCTCTTGCCTGGGACTGCAGGGGCTGTGCTCCTGTTACAGGGACAGAAGGAGTACAGAGCGATATGAGGAGCTAAGGGTTTATCTTTAGTTATACTCTTAACTTTCTAATCAAAATACAGCTGTTGCATCAGTCCAGCTGAGTATAGTTATTGATACGGTTAAGACACAGACTTTCAGGTATGATTTCCATTCTCTGGTGTACACTCACACTTTCAGCATCCTTTGAGTCTGCAGCCTGGTGGTGTCAATGCATCTCAAGGAGAACTGGAGGGGCAGATGAGTGAGGTTATGGTTACTGGTGCAAGGATGAGTGTCATACCAGTGGTGGGGGTCCCTTACTGCCTTCTCATAAATCCACTTAAGAGACATTTTTACAAGCTTTCTAGGACATTTGGCTTACTTGCACTTTCTTAATTGATTCCCAGACAGTTCCGCATCATACTTTTTCCGTTTACTGCTGCTAAAACTGGTTTTACCTGACTCACTCCTTTACACTGTGACTTGCATTTTCTGGCTTCTGCCTTTGGTATTTTCCTGTGTCAGTGTTGCACTACTACACTTTGGTTCTTTTTCTAGGATTGTAGATAGTTCTGTGATATTTCCATGACTCTACAGTTAATAGTTTATTAAAGAGCTTTCTGAATATTTGGCTTCTGATTATTGGAAATTTCTTACACCAGAGCATACCTTCCTGTGAACGGACCTGTTCTTCAGCTGAATCTAAATCTGGCCTGCGTTTGAGATGAATTAGGTTAATATGTAAGTTTAAGGAAGGCTTGTGTGACTTCTGCAATAGCACCTGAAAGAGTGCTAATATTTTTTCCAGTTTTCAAGGGATTTGTTTTTTTTTTTTTTTTTTTTTTTTTTTTTT